>NC_140704.1:94360000-94547500 GCF_050655825.1 Lonchura striata
TATATTCTCCAAATGGTTCTTCTGCTTACTGACCCTTCCTGCATTGTTAATTAAAAGATTGTATCATACATTCACAAACAAATTGTTATACCATTCAATTTCATAAAAATACTTTCACTTATCTTTCGATTTTTGTTGCTGAACAGCTCAAATTCTGCAAGATCAAATAAGATGTGGATTACTGCTATACAGGCCTGGATGCAAACCTCCTGAAAAAATTTTTTGCTTGACTTCTGTAGATTTTAGTTGAAGTTTTAATTGTTCAAAGATCCTCAGTGTAATTAAAAAATTCTGACCAGAGAAAGAATATGTTTTCATACTTCCCTATTCTTTGTGGAAGTGACTTATTTCTTGAAAATGGCTATGGTAAAATAATAGAAATACCCAAGAATATATATGTTTAAGCATCTCAGATGATTAATATGCTTCTTCTGTTTTGTCTTTCTTCAATCACTCCTTATGTATTTATGCAATTTAAAGGGAGAAAACAGGAGAAAATATTTTCTTTCCTATCAGGTATATTTCATACATAAGCTTCAGACACATGCCACTCAAATTAGTACTTATTTATTTAAATAACTTTTACTTGATTATGTATTTATAACAGAATATAAAACTGCTGTGTTTCAGCTTAATTAGAGAGGCTGAAATCATACTTTACCATTAGGATCTCTGGAAAATACCCGTATATAAACAGACTGAACAACACCACATTTTGTCTCTCTATTAACCATGGGCTGGATCAAGCTCAGACAAGTCCAAGAAAGATTCTTATTGAATACACAAGGAGTTAGCCTGAGACTTTTGATTTAATGTCTATACAAATTTAATACAGTGTATACAAGGATGCTTTAAAAATACATTTTATGGTTTTCCTCAAGGAAGTATTTTGTGGCACTGGAAGTATTTGCTTCCTAAAATTCCTGGGGCTAGTTAAGCATGAATACATGGTATTAAATGTAGCAATTTCAATTTTTATTGCATTAAAAAATCCTGAATTGAATTAAAATAAAATAAAATAAAATAAAATAAAATAAAATAAAATAAAATAAAATAAAATAAAATAAAATAAAAGTTGCTTTTCACAGTCAAGTCATATTTGTAAATATTGAAAATACTTGTTAACAGATAAGTATTAAACATTTATTAGCTATTGGCTTTATGGAATGGAGTTTCCTTTTAAAAAAAAAGAAAAAGAGGAAGGCAGAAAAAAAAGAGAACTAAGTTGTACTTCATTGTGCACATATGGAACAAAACAATGTGTAAAGGCGTTTCCTTTCCCCTAAAGTCAGGTGGGTGTGCAGTCACAGATTCTCTTTTAATGACAGGTGATGATCTTCACGAAATATGATGCTTCCTCTTAAATACGATAACCCAAACATAGTAAAGAGTAAGCACTTTAGAAAGACATTTGTTTTATTCTGTTGTTATCTTTCCATCTCACTATATGTTGTGATTGCTCAAATATGTTGGATATTCCTCAAGGCAAACACTAACATCTGCTCTTGCAATGCTTTCCCAAGCAGAGATGTTAGTGATTTCAGTGGAGATTTTCCCCAGGGAATGACTTCACACTAGGGGGAAGGATGAAGTTGGATAATTCAGGGCCTGATCTACAATGTGTCGAAATCCAGCAGAATTGAGAAAGGTTCAGCAACACTTCACAACCGGTCTCATCTTGCATCATTCAGAGTAACAAGAGTTTTTAATGCTGATTTTAATAAGTGCAACATCTGGGCTGGCACAAAGTTAAACCCATATGGGATTTCCCTCACTCACAAAAGCACCTATCCTGGCTTCAGTGAGATTATATTTATGATAAGGACAAGAAGAACTGGCCTTTAGAAGACAAATTTTTAAACCCTAAAGTCAATATTGTTAAATTAGAAGCATGATTTTCCCCATTTCCTTTCAAAAGATGCCTGGCTGAAAATTCAAGTGTAGAAATTATCTCCATTTTGGGGAATTCACACTGAAAGAGCAGAAATTACTCATCCTTTTTTTACATAATTTTTCTAGTACCACTGGAGCTACCAGTCAAAAAAATTGTCCTTTACTGCACCATAAACCAATTTTTTTCTCTTTGCATTCTCTTTTCATTGTCTATCTGCTATTAGATGTATTAAGGAAAAAAGACTTAGAAGTATTAAAACCAGTTAGTAAGAATGAGAAATTCTATTTATTATAAGAGTCATGGCAGTGTCATGTGCTGTATTTTTCATCTCTCTTATTAGTAGTTAGGTACTTTTTAACTGCCCTAGCTGAAAAATATCATGCTGATTTTTGTCACTTGGAAAGCAGGGTTTTTAACCACACCAGTGTCTCTAAAAAGGAATTTCTCTCACAGAAATAACCCAACTAGCTATTTTCCAAATTCTCTCTAAATTTCTAGCTCTGTAAGATACTTTCCGTGCCGTTGTGGGCAAACATACATCTTATGCAAATACAGAAAAAAATCACTGAATCACGGTATACTATCTCTCTTATGACTGAAAGACTGCAAGTTTGCATTCAAAATAGTTTGCTTTACTGATTTTTTTACTATTCAGTGGTATCTACAGGATATATAATTCACCTGACAATGTAGGCTATTATTTGTGCCTCCTAGATCAAACAATAGGGTATGATGATTAGAGATTGCAACTTCAATGGTACAGAATTATTCAAATGTTGTACAGACCTGGTGATAAGCCAGTCACTAATTTGGTCAAAGTTTGACTGCTGATATTACTTTGGGATGTCGTTGGCATACTGTCACCTCTCATTTTGGTTGCAAGTAAAACTAACAACTATATCACCAGTCACAAATAATGGAGTAGGCTGAAAAATAGCAATACAAAATTCTGCAAGAGCTCTGCATATGCCTTGGTTAAACAGATAGTTTCATCATAAGTTGGTGTTTGACAAGAAATGCTGTTTTAAACTGCATGACTGTATGAAGCTGCTTCTGGTGGTGAAGGCCCAGAGGGACTGTCATGTCCCCAGCGGAAGACAGTAACTCTTAAAGCCCACATCGCCCCACCTGTTTTCCTTGAAAGACTGCCCTACTTGTTCTCTACTTATGAGCAGTATAGAGTCAGTCAAGCCTGAAAATCATTAGGATCTAGGCTGCATTTGTGGCACTGCTCCTCAAGTTTTCCTCTGAGTCTCAGTCCTCTGCTCTGGTAAGCGCAGCTGAAATTCTCACTACTTCTACTAGAGAAAAGTAGAATTTTCGCCACTTAAAAAAATTAAGGGACTGGTCTGGTTGCTGATTCCCTCTCTGTGGTATAAAAGTGATTTGTCTTGTCTAATGAGAGAAGTGTTATTTGACTGGCTTGAACCCACCTCCCTTTAGAAGCTCTCTGTCTCTACTGATTAGAGAAGGAAGCCAAATTATTGCCTTGGACAATTCATCTGATTTGTAGAAAGGAGAGGTGAATTCTATCCAATCCATTTCTGCAAAATGATAAGTTTTCGAATGAAAGCCATCTCCTTTATAACTTTGAGAAATGTAGCTTTATTAGAAAAATTTTCTGCCTGCAAAGAGATGTGTCTATAGGAGGGATGGGAAGGTATTTATTATTTTAAGATAAGTTATTTACATAGATCTTTTAAAAGTGAGAAAATATAAGTCTAATAGAGTTCAAATTAAATCATCAGTGGAAGGGTTGTTGTTTCCATGAAGAAGGTAGTAATTCTCCTCTTACTACAATAAGTTTGCTAAAATGGGATGTATTTCAAGAAATCACATGTACAAGCTTATAAATCCAATCACAGTAAAATTGATAAGATGCCAAACACAGATTGTATTCCTTTCTCTCCCCCAAATACCTGCACAGACGTAAACTCAGGCACAGAGCAACTATATTGCTGCTTCCACCTTTACTAAATTAATTATTCCCAGGTCCAGTATTGGCACTCAGCCAAGAAGCAATAATCTAGCCAAGATCGCACAAGCAATGTGCTCATGGTGTTTTCTCACACACTTGTGAAAGGCACCTCAGAAAATAGACTTATAAGGTATCAGAGAGATGTGGAAAGTGTCTGCATGTTCAACACACTTGCTCTTGGCTACAAAATGGGAAAAAGACACTTTCCCCATGCCGATTTGGAAAATCCTGTGTGTGTCAGTAAACCAATTGAATGCCACTAAACTAATAAAATGTCACACAAGATAGCAGCTCTCTTCCTCCACCTTGCAGGGACTTGGCTGAAGGAGAAATAAATCATGAGCTGCATGTTTTCAGATGTTCATATCTAGCTGCTGTGAGGGAGGTAGTGAGGGAGGCATGTTCTTTTAGTCTTGTTCTGACTGTACTGTAATAAGACTGTTTTGTGTGTATGTGCATCTTTTCTGTTGTAGTCTCATGCTGTAGTGTGACTGAATGTGGTTCCTTTGGTTCTCATTATGTAGCTTGAAATTATTTTTATGCCATAAAAACTCTTTGACGGTTTTGAAATCTTTGTTCAGGCCTATAAGGCCTTTATAAGTTATTGTTTTCTTATAAGTATTCAAAATGAAAGTCTGGAAAAGTATGGATTGAAAAAACACGTTCAAGATGGAATAACAGTAAAGTGTAAAAAGTTACAAAATGCATCAAACGGCACAAGCGAATAGTTTCATCTACAGCTGCACACTTTTATGGCTCCTGCAACCACCTCTGATTATCCCCGTGCCTCATTTCTACTGCTTCTCTTAAGTCCAATGACACAGAAGCTGCTCTTCTTGGTTCTGGGCTTGGGTGCTTGCAGCAAGCCTCGGTGACAGGCCACTCTCAGCTGCTCCTGGTCCCCAGTAATTAGCCTGCTATGGCAGCTACCTCTTGTGGTTTTGCCTGTGAGAGACATTTGACACAGCAGACATCAGAGGGATTTTTCAGGAGGCTCTTGTGGCGTCCGAATGGCTCTTAATTAACCACTTAGGTATCCTCGTTCACTCTCCTGCTTGGCACTTTCCAAATGGTAGGGGTTGCACTGTGGATCTAAACACCGGGGAAGCACGCTATCAAAAGATCTTGTAAATGAAGGCTTGTGTAAATTATTTTTAATGATTCCCTCCTGGCACATCATTATGTTTGTAGTTACACACAGGCACTTCAGAGATGGCTCATCTTCCGTAAGGTCAGCTGCAGGACCACCATAACTAGCTGCAGTCAGTAAATGGCTTATTAATTAGCACAGTGATTTTACATTGCTAAGAGCTCTGATGTATGGAGCTAGAATTGTAATTGTGTAGGATCGAAATAATAAGCCATCTCAGGGCTCCTTATGCAAATTGCCATATTATAAAATCATTACCTATCTAAACACTGAGTTTTAATAAGAATTACAATGATGAATTTTATGATAATTGACACTCAAATTTTAATCTCTTGGATTTTTATCATTTTGGTGGTTAAAGTGTGTTTCTAATTAAATGTTGCTTAAAATGCAAAGGATTGTTTAACAATTCTATTCAGTTCTAGTTCAAATCAGGTTATTCTCTTTGGTCATAGAAGATGGGCCTTCTTAGTAACAGGTATATGACATTATGTATTACTTGTAGAGTAAGATGTTTAATCTTTCTCTTTTTTTAACAATTATGATTTTGGTGGCACTGTATTGTCAGCTGTAAGACAGAGCATAGTGCATGTCATTGGGTCTGACTTCCACAGTAAAAATGACTCAAAATAAGAATTAAAATCTAGGGAAGATGTTGAATGCTTATGATATTTAATAAATTTTTCCTTTATTTATTATTCCAAAAGGTTTAAAGAGAGATCTAATAGTTTTAATCTTAGATATGCATGAAAAGCTAACAAATTTCAAATTACTATTTATAGCATAGTACAAAATACCTAAAACTGATAGATCATTAAAATTTTACAATTGTATTTGCAGACAGATTTTATTTGCATATTACAATGTTTATCTTACAGCATTTTTCTTCTGTGAAATAATTACTTCAAAGCAGATGCATCAGCAACAAATCTGGAAAAAGTTTTTATGGGCAGAGGCACAAAGCATAAATCTGAATATACCTCATTTCAGTGCCTTTCCTGAGATCTTACACTGCCTGGAAATCCTCTAAGAAAAGCAAATCATACACATTAACTTGTTAACACAACGAAGACAAATTTTTGGGAAGTTAAAATGTTTTCTCCCATGAGTTGATCATTTCAATGCAGAGTATGGCATTGAGGAAATAGTCCATGTCAAATGAAAAGCAGAGAACTGTGTAAAGAATGGCTGTGCCAAATGAGTCTACAAGTCTATCTGAAGGAGTGCTCCTTTTCCATCAATGACCAAAACTGTGTGCTTTCACAACAGTAAAAGCAGAGGGGAAAAAAAAAAAGGTATGTTATTTCATCTGAATAGACTTCAAGCCCCTGAAGCTTGCAGCTCAGGAGCCACCCTGAGCTGAATATGACTTCTCTCTATTAGCAATCCTCAACATGCTTCTTCCATGAGATTAATTGACTGTCCTTGGAATCTTGTAAGCCTCCAGTATCCACAATTTCCTTTGGCAAGGTGTTCCACAGATCTATCCATTATTGCACATCCCTTGGTGTGTTTTAAACACAGCTCCTCTTTTTTTCTATGAATAAATTTCTGCACCTGTACAGAAAAAGCAAATGAACACCAAGACTGTCCATGCTGACAATAATTTTGCAGACACTAGAAAAATATTGTAATCCTAATACAAATAATACTGAAAATGAAAAATAATATGCACTAAGTCCCATAGCCACTGTTCAGATCTTCATACAAATTGGTGCAGTCTTTCCAGTTTTACAGAAGATTGGTACAACTTGAAGGTACTTGAAACAACTAAAACAGAACAAAAAGTATCTGTGGTATTCCCAAAGTATTGAGAGAATGTAATGAGACTTGAAATGCTCACCTATTCCTATAACTTTTGGCTGCCATCTCAAATAAATATCAATACAACAATATAATGTCCTGCGGCTTTCCAGCAATTTTTTTTCACTGGGGACACTGGGAGAAGATTAAAATTGACATCTGAAAATAATATGTATAGATCAAAAGTGATTATTTGAGTTTTGCTGTGATTCAGATATTTTTAGCAAAAAGCATGAAAGAAAAGAGAAAATGGTAACTAAAGTAAGTCTCTACTGCTAATTATTATTTAGTAGCCTTATTACTGTTAATACTTTGAGGAACTCTCTTCATGCTGATCTACCTTTATAAAGAGGTATAAGAATTAATGGAGATGGACAGTCACTATGTTGCTTCCATGTTTTTTGTTTTAAATCATATTGCAAAACTGGAAAATAGACCTATATAGAAACAAAAAATTTTAAAAGTCACTGAAGGCTGATAGAATGTTAAAATTGACAGATTCATAGGCTGATGAAAATAAATGTTACCTGACTGGAAAATGGGTTGAGGTGGATTTCAACACACACTATACACATAAGTCTTTCTTCTAGCAAAGTAAGTCTAGCTTTTACATCTGAATATAGAAAGAGGTAATTCTAGTATGAAGCTGCATTTCATTTTTTGTGGATATATGCATTATGTGTAAAAGCTTGTTCCAACTTGTAACTGAGCAAGGCCTGATTTTGGTGCTTTTATATGTTATATTGGACCATTTATAGAATTCTGAATGACACTGAACTACAAAGTTTCATTCATACTTTTTCCCTAAGTTTGTCTTGAAGTTTTATTTTAAGAAGAGTCTGCCACAACCTTATGTTTTGACAGCTATAAAATATTGCTTAGAAAGGGGCAGAAAAAGCATACAATTGTTGTTACACTGCAATGACTGCATTTGGCAGAGAGGAATGATTAAACCAAGCCAGACAACTACCAAATTCTCTTTCCTGTGGTTTTGCTACTTTAACTCTGCTTTACAGGCATTCAATGGCATGGTCTCTTTACAATCTTTTAAACATTCCTCTGTGATTTTTGGTATGCTGTGCACACTAGAATGCAATCAACATCTGTTAATTTCTGTCCATTAAATGTATTATCATAACACACAAGCATGATGTTTTATTTGTATGGCTGAAATGAGACTTATGACCCATAATCCATCATCTTCCTGTCATATTTTTATATGTTGTCTATTCAATCCCCAGAACAGTTTAAAAAGCGTAAAGCAAAACTCTCCTTAAGTTATAGACCAGCTGCTGAAGTGTCCAGCTGAAGAGGTCATTGTGCTTTATTTTTGCTGAATCTAGCAGGAGTTGCTCATTCTAAGCCAACCATAATACAACGTGGATGTCCCCAGAAGCTTAATGTTGAACTACCATGTCTAAACTTTCTAGCAGGCATTTTTCTGAAAATATCATATTGCAACAGATAATGCTTAGAGAACATGTATTCAGCTTAAAAAAAAATAATAAAACATCAAGAAATGTTGGAACATTTTTTTGCATATGACTACAAAGAAATCCTTTCTAATAGGAAAAAATAGGAAAAAAAAATTGGGGGATAGTGTTTTTTTTAGCATAGAATATAATTTAAGTTTAAATCACTGGCTTATTTAATAGTCTATCATTATTTTAATTTTAAAATTCAGTTTTATAGAGCTGAAAATTATTCTTAAAGCTTTGGCAAAATGTATGACTACTCAAGAATTGCTGCACATTATTGTATTTTCATAAAATTCTGACTGGCCACTTAAGTCTAACATCAGGGATAAATAAAAGTTCTTTGCAGTCAAAACTTGGCTGTGGCTATTTAACTTACAGTAGTGCAATTTCATACCAGTGAGAAGTCTAATATAAGATATAAGCAATAATACCTACATGTATTTTACAAATTGTGGGTGGAGTTTCAGAGCTTATTTTGAGTTTTGCACCCTTTAGAAAAATAAAAATCATAATGCAACCTTGTTTTTATTTTCAATAACATCAATATATAATCATGGTAGATATTACACTAGAGAACAGAGCTCACCTTTTTAATAAAATTTGGAAATTACTCAATGCAGGAGAAATGGAAGGATAGTGAGAAGAATATAGCATTAACTTACTCCATGTGACACCCAAGCTCCCAGTCAACATGAACTGCAAACAAACACTTCTGAAGTATTAAATAAATATCAATGGAAACCATAGCTTGGAAATGAAAAGCATATACAGTGACTCAGTCCTGTCGATTTATCTTACATTTCCTACTCTATTTAGGGAGAAAGAATATCCATCTTTCAAAACACATGTAGTACAAAAGAAGAAGTTGCAAAGAATGTTGCAGGTATGTAGGATATATCTTGGAAGAAGGGGAGAGCAGAGTCACAGAGTTTGTGGAGTGTTAGAAGCACTAACTGTGCTAGAATCAAACAAAGTCCTGGCTAGTTAGAATAACCTCGTTTTTTGATTGTTTATTTGTTTTTTTTAAGCAGGGAAAAAAATTTGTTTTATTCTTTAATTTTGCCAATTAACTAAGGCCAGAATGGCCTGATAGATGTGGTGCTTCATGTCTAAAGAAGAATGATCAGTAAGCTGGTTGAGACTTGTCAGACTGATATATTCTTTACACAGGTCATGAAGTAACTACAAATCTTGAAAGGTACTTCTCAAGTGGACTGTATGAAGCTCTTTGCATATTGGTAATATGAGGACCCCTGATGACTGTACTCCCTCAAAAGTGCTTGCTAGAGCCCTCTGGCCAACACAGCAGCAGAGCAAAAGCCTGGCTCAAAGGTACTTATAACCCACCAATTCTTGTATAAGCCTGGCAAGCACATCTTTCCCTCCAACTTCATGGTCAGCCTCATCACTGGATTTGAAATCAAAAAGCTATTGTGAAGAAAATTAGTGAAGACCTTAAGTTTTTTTACCCTTGTGCTTCAGCCCATCTTACTTTAGGTCACTGTTAAACCTTTGTCATTGCCTGTCTTCATCTCATGCGTGGATGATAAAAGTCTCTTCCTCAGCACCTGCAGAAGACAACCCGCCAGTAAGTAGGAGGCTTTGTTTTTAAACTCTGATTTACCACCTATAGTGTAGATATGTCAGAAGAAATGTGTATAATATGTCTAGGAAAACTTTAAATACACATGATTATGCAATGTAAATGGAGAAATCCTTTTGGAAGCAGACATTCTGAAACCTAGTACTTTTAAAATAGAAAACCACTACCACCAATCTAAACATGTAATTTTTTAGATACTGTGGGGTAGGTTTTGCTTTGGTAAGAACTAAAGAACCATGTGATCACAAATTTTCTTAAGTGTTCTTTTATCAAGTTCCTCATACAATAGTAGGTGGGTGTGATCCATCATATATTTTTCAAATTTAAGCTTCAGATACCTATTTATTTAATGGATCTCTCATTTGCATAACTATAAGAACTTGGATATTCCTTTTTCCAAATGCCAATACCAGCAAGGGAGAAACCATTACTATTCATTTTCCCACTATGATACACAATCATCATCTTACTAAAGAAGTTGAATTTTTAATATTTTCCAACTTTTTCAGTGAAACCTAATTTCCTAGAACAAGGAAAATGCATTTCCTCAACTATTTTTTTTTTTTTCTTACCAGGGTCTGACAATAAAACACGAATGTGCTTAGGCTGCTAAAAGAAGTCTCAGTAAATCTTCATATCTGGAAGCATGAAAAAAGCAAACAGAGAAATTTTCACTAGCAGCCCTAGCAAGCCTTCAATGAGTTCTTGATTGTTACTAAGATGATCACATATGGCAGCAGTTGATAGCTGTAATGTCATGTTCATGTAAATGGCTGACCTGCTTGGAAAAAAAAAATAAATTAAAAATTGTAGTCATCTTCAGAGAAGCTCTGTTTATACAAGGTTAGTTTTTCTATCTAAATTTCTAAGAGGTTGAAAAATAGATTTCACTGCAGGAGCTGGCTGGACCCTTAATTACACACTCTAAATACTTGCTTCCCAATGAGTCAATCTTTCTCACAAGTCAGGTTTTTCTTCCCTAACAATTTTGCTGCTGTTTTCTGCACTCTCTCTGATTTGACAATATCTTCATGGTATGGTGATACCCAGGGCTCTATATTCTATTCCAAACAAGACAAAGCAAAGATTAACTCTAAATATTTCTTATACTTCAGTTTTAAGTTAGTTTTACATTTCACTTACGTTTCAAATTAATTTATACAATTATGCACCATCATTCATATTTTATCTCCTGTCTCTTCCTAGGTTGTTTCCCAGTGTTTCATACCATTGCTGTATATTTGTCTTTGATTTCTAGTTCTGCTGACTTTGCTTGCCTTAAAAATAATAATTACTAGGATCTTACATTTACTAATGCTATTAAATCTTAAAAGGTCTTGAATTGAAATCACTCTCATTTTTGACCTATGTCAAGTAGATCTTTAAATTCTGACATTCTAACAACTCTGTATTTTTCTTTAGAATAGATTTCAAGAAGTAGTTACAGGAATTAATGACCTCAGGTATTACTCTTGTCCCTTTTCTTCAACATAATCTCTATGAAGAAAACTGACATTGTATTGAATAGGCGGAGGTTTTGTTCAGCAAATATTGAGTCTTACAAGAAATGTTTCACTGTTTGTTGCTGGATTAGTATTGATACCCTTTCTTGGGAGAGGAGTTTTGGTATAAACCACTTTTATATTAGCTGCTGCAGTAAACTTCTTCTGGGAGTGGTTTCACAGGATTTGAGCAGAAAAGACTGCTTAGGTGACCAACTTTCTCTCAAGACCAGTGAGCTGCCATGTTAGTAACACCCTGTTGTTAGGAGGAAGGTTGCAAAGATGTGTGAGGCAGAGATAAAGTCAAGGTACTAAGTCTGCATAAATGACTGGCTGACCCATCTGCCTTCCACTTCAAAATCTGTAGTATTCCTGTACACATTTGTTGCTGCTGTCAATACATCTTGCTTTGTTTGCCATTCCTGAGAAAGAAAACACCATTTTTATTCACTGAGAACTATGTCTGTTCTCTCTTTGGCATCTCCACCTATTTGAAGCAAGAAGATCTGAGGAAGAAGCCAATTGAACTCAGTCAGGCATTTTCTTTTGGGTGACAATAGCAGGTTTACCTGAGTAGGTTTAAAAGCAATGAAAAAAAAATTCTTCTGCTCCCATTTATCCTAGAGCTACATGAACATTTATACAGCCTTTTTTGAGCTGACTCTGGCCCAGAAAAGATGATTTTAATTATGAGGATCACTCTATGTTATCATTACTGCAAATTGTGCAACATTCTTTTTCAGGTTGTCATAGTGCATCACTTGAAATTCTGTATGAAGAAGTTTCTGTTGGAATTTTCCATTGGTCATGCATATGCCCACTGCAGTCATTTCCAACATCTTGTGGATAAAGCCTTTGCATGGACTTCATTTTGCAAATAATATCATCCCATGATGATTTCACACTTGCTCCTTAAGTTCATAAATGCCATGCCCTTCTCCTGCTTTCCCATTGGTACAAAATTTGATCAATAAAAAAAATTGCACAGTAAAAATGTCTGAAATAGTGGAATGGTTTTTCTTCTTCTTCTTTTTTTTTTTTTCTTTTTTTTGATTGGGCAGCAAGGATATCTAATGGGAGGTACATGCCTATGTATTATTGTATATAAACCAAATTACACTAAGAAAGTACCCACACCTTTAATTCCTCTATTGAAAAAGAGGGATCCACAGAGCCCTTTATTTCTGAAATAAAGCCCTCCTGATGCTATATATTAAAACTTCCTGATCTATTTTCTTCCCAAATTTATCTTGTAGCATTGAAGTTTTTAAGCAAAGACACTTACAAGTAATAATTCCTTAGATGGTGTACTACTGGCATTCAGTGAATAATAATAACATTTAATCTTAAAGATCAAATGCTATCTGAATATACTATTATTTAAGCATTTTCAAAACTTGTATTCCTAGTGCTAAGTGTTTGTAATTTCTAACATGGACTTTTGCTTTCTTTATTAGATTGCTTAATGCCAAACTTCTGATAACTATTTTGAAGCAACTGCAAAGCAATAGTTAACCAAAGAACAGCAAATCCATTGGCATGGACTAGGGAGCACTGCTTTATGATACATCCTGTGATGTCTTTCCTTCACGCTGTCAAAATAATTTCTTCTGGATTATTCTATTGTCTTTAGCATTGATAATGCTTAATGGAAGTCTTGTTTTATCCTCCTAGCAGTGACTCACCTGTGGAATATGGAGTGCTCTTTACTCATATGTGTGTATCTGGGGAGGCACTAATACCCAGCTATATCTGGATAGCCAAACCACCTCATGATACTGTGCCAGCTAAACTGCCATGAGCCAAGAAAATTGGTTAAGGACCTGTTTAAATCTTATTCTTTCCCATTTTTGTGGTTGTCTCTAGCCGAAATTTTATTTCTCAGCTCTGTGGGTAATTATTTTTGCATTCTTTTGCCTAACTAACCCTTGCTGGTGTTATATTTTTTTCTGGCATGTTTTCCTTCTGTAATCCTTTTGCATACAGTTTTTTTAACACGGCAAATGTTTCTTGCTTACATTACTTGCAAATGTAATCCTGTATATTTTTGAATTGTACTTAAACATTTTATTTTTTTATTTATCACTGGTTGGAAGAAATTACAAAATACACCAAGAAAAGAGCATAGATGCAGAACAGCCATCTTTTTGCCAAGACATGTTATTGTGTGTTCTAACCAATGACAGATTTACAATTAATAGTAAAATATACAGCAATTTCCCTTGACCATCCCTAGCAGGATAGCAGTAGGGGTTATTTAAATTAAATCAGAATAATTATTTTAAAATAGGCTTCATTAAATATATAAATATAAATCACACCACCACAGATTGTTTTAAAGTGGTTGTCCCAGGGGCTTCAGAAAGACTGGATGATGAAAAAGGAAAAAGTAAAAGGGCTTGGAATGAGTCCCAAGAGAGCACTTTTGAGTCATTTCAGTTTTACATTATCACATTATATTAAACATATTGAAAAAACTATAAAGACTCATGACAACAGTGACATGACATGCTCTTACATTATTTCTCAATTTTTTTTGGTAGTTGACATTGACTTTGTGCAGCTTTTAATGTTTTTACAACATTTCATGCTGTAAAATTTTATACAATGTGGCATACTGACTAGAAGTTATAGAATCTTAGTTAATAGATATTTATTTACAGGTTAGATTGTGCTAAGTCAAGAAGACAGCAAGAAATGCTTATTTCTGTTATGAACTTAAATGAAGGCAGTATTTAATAAATTTTTTTTTATCCTGAGACACTTTTTTTAAAATTAATTACAACTTTTGCTTTCGTCATTCTTATTTCTTTATTTACTTATTTTCTCACAAACCTTTCTATAGTATGTTTTGGAAGAATGTGGTAGCCCAGCATGTGCAAAGTTTGCTCTCATAAGCAGAAAACTGAAACTTAATGCACACATTTTGGCTGGATCAAATGAAAATATAAAGACTGTGGCTATAAGGAGGGATAAAGAAAAATATATAAAGAAATTTTAATATAGTGAGAGGTTAAATTCGATTACTTATATTACTTTTTGTAAGTAATTTAACTCCTATTTGTATTCTATGAGATATCTAAGAGACTTAGATAGTATTAACAAAAATGATCTTTCTGTCCTTACAAAAAGATCATCTAAAGATGAAAGTGGACTTGATAGCAATAAAAGGACATTTTTTTCAGAATTAAAAATTAAATAAATGGCATTGTGATATCTGCCTTACAATGATCTTTTCCAAGCTCAAAGAAATAATACTATTGTATTTTTTGTATGCATGGCTGATTTTTCATGCTAAGAATTTAGAAAGAATAGCTCAGAGTAGTTTCTTGGGATGTAATATTTAAGAAATTCATTATTGTTGTACTAGAAATTTATACTAAGAACACATAACAGTATCATAGGCAGGAATGAACAAGAAATACGCATGAAGCTTCCAGATTAGAAGCTGTGGTATCTCCCAGCACTGCCCTCTTTGCAAAGGACATAATTAAAGCTATCAATTAATCAGGCCAGTCTGCATGAAACTTTGTCAATCTGCCCAGAAAGCAAACCAAACGAGTTGTGATATACATGTTATATACAGCAAAATTTATAAAAGAGGAGGAAAGGGATTTCCCTCTTTCTTTCTGAAATTGACATTCTGGTAGTAAAATAGTTCATCAGAATATTTTCCTGAAGTACTGCTGAAGCAAAACTGTAAAAACATTAAAAATATTACCCCTTAAAAAATGCTTACTGAGCAACTGGGAGCAAGAAAAGTTAGTGATATAGGCACTAAGCTAGAAAGTAAGAAAAAATGAAAAATATTTTAGTCCCTCAATTAAATCTAACTCCAAAACTTGTTCACATTTCAAACTGCTTCTGTATCTCTCCTAAATCCAGGAGTCTGGGCTATCTTTCTAAAAATCTCTATCCATAGAAGTAGAACGAAATTACAGAAATCAGTGTACAAAAAGCAGCTGGCACTTAACCATCAGGAAATTTTAAAGTAATCTGTTATTCTTTCTATATTAATTTACTTTTCAAAGACATTCAGTTGACATAGCATTTAATATTCTGCATTTTGTTTATTTTCATTTCAAGGATATCTGAAAGAAATAAGTACTTAAACTTCATGTTACTATGAACTTGGTAAGGCAATACAGACACAGTGCCTCTATTGTTTTTTCATAATGAGAAACAAGCATAAAATATGTTTTATTCAACTGAAAAAATTTTCTCCTACTTTCCAACTAGTGATGATATGATGTCACTATCATATAGTACAACTTTTTTGCTTTCTATCTGGAGCTTATTTCATCACTACACTATTAAGGAGCCTCAATTACAGCATTTCTTGATTATAAATACTTGTTTTTGTAACAATATTTTTTTTATATCATTTTGGTCTGAATTTTGTCTTATTCATTTTAATGTTTGGATGCAAAAAATATTTAGTCATATTTAGTCTATTTCTGTATAGAGATATAAGCAGCATCATTTAGCATTATAATTGGAAATGTTTGGAAAAAAAATCAGGTTCAACCAAGTTCTTTAGTGATACAATGTATGGCTCTGTGGAAGCAAAGAAATATCCATTCTATTTAAAGCATTGTCTATGATGTATTTTTTACAATGGTTTTGTGAAGCTGACCATGAGAATGCATAGATTTTATGTAGCCTCTCATTTCCTACTTAGATGAGAGCAGAGATGATCACTCTCAAATTGTACATAGCCTGATTCCAGCTCTTAGAAGATGTAATATTGGTGAAGACCAAGTGCTGTCCTCACAAACGTCCCTGCCCTGAGCAAGACCAGACTACTGATGACATCATGTAGTTTTGCAGAGGTAGAAGTGTGATTCCCTTAGCAAGAAGATAGCCCAAACATTTCTGAATTTCAGGAATAAGCAAAAGAGACTTCAGAAAAATCATTCTAAATATTCTTATGGCCTAGCTTTCTCACAGTATGACTTTGCCCACAAAACAACACACATTGGAAAGTGAAAGATAGAGGAAAAGAGGGAATTTGTTCTGTTCTTGTTGGAGTTGCTCACTATTCCATAACTTTCCCCTCTATTTTCCATCTTCCATTGACACAAGATTTCTTTACAGCTGTGAGTGTGGCAAGGATCTCACCAAGCCTTGATCTCCAGAGACAAGATTGTTCTTAAAGGGGTGCTGTGAACTTGGGACACACAAGGGTTTTCTCTCTTGGTTAAGAAGGTGATTTTACTGCTCTCAGCATCATTTGGTTTTCTCACAGAAGAACTGAGAAGCAAAGAACAAGCAGAAAGCCAGCTTTTGCATGGAAACATTTAATCAGTTATCAACACCACTGTGTAGGGTTTACACCTATTTTTATCATGACCATTTTTGCTAATAGAGACTACTGAGGAAATAATTTAGGGTGAATCTTCTCATAAAAATCTGAAAAAAAAAAAATCAAGCACAAAAAGACATGCTTATAGTGTGCAAAGGTGAGAAAGCCAAGAGAATGAAACCAAGGAGAAAAGGTTATTGCTTTGGTTGTTTATCTATTTTCCCTTAAACAGAAAATTTCAAAATCATCGCCTATATAATTCATCTATTATGTAAACTATCCAGATGATGATTTTTCAGCTCTTGAGTAGGGTAGGCATAGATAGACAAACTGCAGAAATCTTCTCTCAGCATTTCCACCCTGAGATCTGTTCTAGGTGATATCCCTTAAAATTTCTATTCTTGCCAGAATAACAGCTCAGATAACAGGCTGAGGTCAAAGCCTCCTAAATCAAATCCAGTGCTTTCCTAAAATACAAACAACAAACAAAACTCTCCTGATCTGTTTGCTCTGATTTCTGATTTAAAAAGCCTGTGAGTATCTCTACTCCCCATTCATTTACAGCTGGTTTATACTCAGAATCAATTGCCAATTAGGAAATGTCCTCTTCACTTTAAGATGTACAGGCCCTTAAAAAAACCTCCAAAAGTCCCTTACTACGTTAGCTATAGTCTAGATTTTTAGCAACAGAATATGAAAAGAATATACCCAAAATATAGCAAATGTGTCCTAAAAAAATCAGTTTTATTAAAGATAAAAGGCTACCCTTTTTCCTTCATCAGTCTCACAGTTCCTTATTAATTTATTCAATGTTATGCCCAAAAAGATACTAGCATCTACTAAGAACTCCTAAGATTGTTTTCTGAAGACTGAAATAGGTAACTTGAGCATCCTTTAGTTTGAACAAGGTTTGTCCAACAGTATTTTTCATTCTGAAGGCCCAAGGCCCATGTTCAGCTTCCTTTCAAATGACCTAAGCTGATCTAAAGGTCTATTTTGGGCTTTATGTTAATACACTGTCACAATCAGAACTGTAAGTTTCCCAGGAAGCTGGAATGGGAGCTTGCATCTAGTAACACTTCTGGTATCTATATATAGATATACTTTAATGAAATACATAGTTTACTGCAAAAATTCTGGCTTAATAAAATTTGCATATACATATAGTTACATTTTTTAAGGGAATGGGACAAGTATTTTTCTCTTCCAGTTTTCTCTACTTTTATATTCTTTCATTTGCTTTTTACTCCATCCCTGAAACCCTAAGAAGGAGCTGGAACCAAACAATGTCTAAATTCTTTACCTCATGTATGATATACATACGTACACATTGTGTATTCCATGTGTGATATATGCATTTCTATCTACCCATCTGTCTATACCCATATACCCATACCTGTATATATGATGTATATATGTATCCAATCCAAAACCTCACAGCTGTTTTTCATATAGCCACATCATAGGGGCATGGAGGGGGTTGGAAACCTCACTCGTGCAGCTGCTCTGAGTCTAACATCTATACTGGAGAATCCAGCTGGAGAATGTAAACAAAAATATTCTTGAACACCTAGAGTAAAACTGCTTAGCCCCCCTTTCAGGAACAAATTTAGTGAAGAAAAATATGAGATTTATAGGGTTTTTTTTTTGGTGTAGTTTTATTTCACAAGTGAATGTGAGGAAGAAGGGTATTAAGCAACAAGTTTAAGCCGGATGGTTTGGGTGGGGTGGCAGGTAAGTAAAGGAAGTAATTTCTGTCTGCCCATGTAGCAGGGTACAGCAAGCCTCTATTAGTATCCCATTCATCATGATTAGTCAGAAATGCAGAAATGAGTGTTGACTTTTGTTTGTTTTGTTGTGGGTTTGGTTTTATTTTTCTATTTCCAGTGGCTGAAATCTCATAGACGAGAGTAACTGCATGATCTTTACCACAGACAAAAGCTTGTCAGCCCCCAGTGTTTTAATCAAAGCAGTAGGGACCTTTAGCAATGAGTCCCATTTAGCTACATTTTCTACCCTAACTGCTGAGTTTTTCCTGGGGGAAAAAGCAGCTCTTTTGCCTCCCAGAACTGCCTGTCACAGAGGAAGTGCTCAAGCACGACAATCTCTGTGATTTAGAGATGTAGAGTTGTATCTGATCATTTCTCTGGGCTTTTCTTCTTCCTCTGACAATGAGACTTTTTGTGCCCTTCTAAATGTTTCAATATTTGTTTTCTTTTGAGACAGTGGACAGCAAGGATATTGAAAGTGTCAGAAATGTTCAGTCTAGAAAAAGGAAACCAAGGTGAGATGTGATAGGTGTTCAGCTATGTTGAGGTATAGAGATGAAAAGAATAAACTGATCTTCTTGTGCCTCACAGATAAGACACACAGCAATGAAAATACTTTATAGCAAGGCAAGTTTAGGTTAGGCACCAGGAAAACACTCATTACTACTAAGGCACTGGAATAGATCTCTGAAGGGTTCTCATTACTGGTATTCAAACACCTGCAAGGAGTAACACAGATATAATTTCCTCTGCTTTCATAGAAAGGTGTGAACATTCAGAGTGCCCCCAGTCCTCTTTTCATAACTCTATGGCAATGAATACTGTGCAGTCATAGTGATGCTTTGAGAAGGATGACCTAAAACAGAGGCTAGATGGAGTTAAATAATAAAGTAGGTATTTATTAGAAGGCCTCAATGGATACACCTCCGGCTGTACAAGAGCCCAGCCAGGGCTACACCCAAGATGAGCCAAAGTGATCACACAATGAATGCCTGGTGATGAGGTCTCACACATTTGTAAGTTCTGGTCCATTATCTTATTGTAGTTAATTGTCCAGTTATAGCTTTAGATTATGAAGTCCCATACTTGTTTTTCTCTCTTCATTCTGCCGTTTTTTATGCTCTTGGGCCTGAAATTTGCACCATTTGTTCTTTGTTCCCAGCTAGAGAGGGAATTGTTTTGTCTACCTACTCTATGAGAAGCACTTACTATCCCCTAACATGATGCTCAGAACTGCACACTAAAACAGTACTGAATCTGAAAAATAAAAAAGCTAAAACCCAGACATCAATAGGAAACTACCCTCAAATTCATACACAGCACATTACAGTGTATAGTTGATGGATTATGTTCTATACTATGTTCTATAGTTTTGATTTTATTGTGAAAAATGATCTATTTCCTATACTAACTAAAAATGTGATACTTGGTTCCATAAGTCACCTTAGCATAATAGTCTTATATTTAACTCCCTGCTTACATACAAAATAAATTTAAATTCTAAAGTATGAGGCTTAAACAAATATGAATACTTTTACAAACTGGGTAAACAAATTTGAAGTTAATAGTTTTGTTAATTGTTGTCTTTGCTGCTCTAATTAAGTGATTTGCAGTAATTTGTGATATGTTTTATTCTATGCCATGACCATGGATGGTTTTTTTCATTTTCCTTAAAGAGTGGTCCGTGGCACATACTTAATGATTAGAAGGTGTAAGGCAAATAGATTCAATTTGCCTGGCATACCTTCCAAGCTACAATAATTGTTTAAGTGTTAATTTTTTAGAGCAGGGTTCTCTATGTAGACTGTAAGGCTTTGCAGTTGACATAACCCTGTCCCTTAGCGGTGTGCTGAGCCTTTCAGAAACCATTTATTCATTTGGCCTGTGTGGAAAGTGATTATACTGCATCATTTCATGTGGTACAAAAAAATCTTTCTTCACTTTAGTCTGCTAATTTTACTGGCAACTCTACCAAGGCCATGTCTTGTGCTTATCAGAGCTAGGGAATGAATTACTCATTATCTTCACAGCTTTCAGGATTATAACATTCTTACTCCTCAGCTTAGCCACTTGAACTCTACCTTATTCTATGTTGTTTCTCTTGTTATAGGAATTTTGGTATTTCTGCCTGCTCTTTACCTTGTCTAGTTTTCTTATGGCTTGTTTGAAACTGGGTGACTGGAGCTGTGTAAAGTGCTCAAGACATGGTTTCAGAACCAGCTTGGTGTTGTGTTTATGTCTTTAGTTTCCCTTTCCTAAAATTTAGATTTGACTTTTTAACTGCAGCTGAATGTTTAGACTGACGTTCTAGAGATTGATATGTATGCCCCTTTCCAGAATGGCAATACCTCTTTTAGAGACTGGAAGAATACGGGTATAAATGAAATAAAATTTGCGTTTAGCCACATTACTTTACATTTATTGACACTGATACTTTACATTTATTTATCTATTTATTTATTACTCAATATTGTAAGAGCCTTTTGTATTTCTTTAACAACTGCTCTGAGTAATTATGTAGTACAAGAAGAATGGGTACAAAAATCCTAATGTTGCAGTCCTTGTCTAGTGGACTGGACACTAGGAAGCCAGACCTACCTAGATAAATTCAAGCATGTGTTTGTGAGCCTTGATTCATGTTTTAGTCAACTGTGCCCTATGAGCAGAAGAAAAATGGCTTAGACCTATCTCTTTATCCATTTCCATGTTCAATGGCATGGCTTGAATAGGGACTTTTATCTGCATACATAACAACAGTTCATTTTTTAGGGATAAATATTTAACATTTTATGGATTTATTTGTATTATTATTCTTGTAATGGAACAATAAGATGATCACCTACTATGAAGCTATTAACTCTTACATAGCTGTATTATATTAATTTTAAAAAACGGAAGACTGCATGGAATACTCATTTCCATGTGTCTTTGCAATTAGTTTGACTACAGTAAAAACTGTTATTTTCAGACTTATGCCAGACTGTTAATATTTTATTTATATTATGGATATGCAAATACCATAATTACAGAGGAGAATTAACAAAAATATCATAGTTGAGGTGGCAGATATAAGGTTTCACTTTATTTGCATTTTACCATTTCCTGTCATCTGAATCTGACCTCATCTTGGATGCTTTGATATTCCTTCAGTAAAAGTAGTGGTGCTTGTTTCCGTGACCATGGATTTGCAAACACATATAACACATTTAAAGGGATATTTTTATAGCTCAGCAGACACAAATGTCACCACTGTTTTCCTGTGTAACTCTTTTAGAGACCAAGAAGACACAAACATGAACACAATAGCTATCAGTAAAGGAGAAAACAGAAAAAAATATGTATATGTTGATGAGAAAGTACTTAGTCCTGGGTAGTGCAGGGGAATTTGAGTCAAACTTATTAGGAATTTGGGGAGGTAGTTTAAACAGGTTATAGGAAAAGTGAACCGGTAAAAACTGGAATGTGATGTATCTCTTCTGAGGTTGTCAGTTAGGACAATTTCAAAGGAAGAAAAAAACAGAAGGAAGAAAATGCTCTACCAGTGGTTCCAAAATTTCCAGCAGCCAAAGACCAGGTCTGTGTACCATGCTGGGACAGTGCATACACACTGTATAGCATGAAAGAACCTTAGTGGCACCCAGTAATGTCCAGGGCATTCTAAAAACAAAGCACAGGGGGCAAATAACAAGGCAGACTAAGCCTTATTCACACTTTTATGCTAAAATCTTTCTAAGGAAGTGTTGAGGCATATCCTTAAGCAATCAAGCTATTAACTAGGCTGTACTTGCTCCAGAGACAGCAGCAGTAAAGAGGAAGGAAAGACAGCACCTCAGATTAAGCAAACTTTATTGAGACCTGCTCTGCTTTGCTAGTTTGCTTCAAAGTTGCACAAGTGAATATGTTAAGTCTAGTTTCTGTCTGAGGAAGTTAGGGGATAAAGGTTGCTTGGGTAGCAGCAATATGCATTAGTACCCAATGTGTTGCTGTTTTACCAGGTGAGATTGGAAGACAAGGAAGGCATGGGCAATTATTTTCTAGTATTTTCATTTTAATTTAATGCAGTTATCAAACAGAACTAAAGTACAGACTTCTCAATTTCACAACTTTGAATCTTTCAAAGGTCTGTTTTTCCCTTTTCCCTGGAAAGCAAATTGAATTCCTCAAACATCTGTCAAATGTTCATGTTGAATTGTTCACTTTTATACTCTAGAATGTGTGTGTTGTGAATGCAAGCTTAAGATACACCTCAGCCTTTCTGAGGGCTTTAGTTTCAGTTGTATTTGATTAGTCTGTAAACATAGTAAGAGGCATTTTAACAATCTTTCTGACAATATTTTATTTGAGATGTATTTATCAGTTTGGATAAATATCAGTTGACTTTGAGCCTTATGTTAATTCCATAACTGAGCATATTCAGCAGATATTAAAATAACTAATGTTCATCCACACAATATCTGAAGCCAAAATAGTGTTACTGTATGATGATTTAAAGCTACAATAAATACAGATTCTTTTATCAGTGTGTAAATACTAACTTTTCCATATACTAATTTGGATTTGAAAAATATTCTCTTGTTCCAAGATTATTCTGAAAGCTAAATATCGTGTATTTACATAGTACCCGTTAAACAACTCTTTTTTAGCTCTTGCAAAGTGCTTATTCTGAATCTCTTCACCTTTAAAATATGTCACAGACTTTTCTTAGCTGGCAACAATTTTAATGTCTATATACTGCTTTGAGAGGCAGTAAAGGTATAAATACAAAAATACACTTCTTGTCTTTATTTGTTAAGTCTTAGGTGAGCGAAGAAACATTTTGAGTTGGTGAAAGCTTTGCTCCTTGTTTCTACCACTTTTCACAGCTAGTAGCCTTATTGAACATACACAAGAGTGAACTCAGATTACTGAATCATTCAGACAGAGTTTACACAGATGGGTAATTCTAGCATGTTGTAAGGGCCTGTCTTCAGGAAATTGCTTTGTCCCATGTCTTGTGGGGTCTCAAAGCCATAGTAGAATGTCTGGGTGTGGAACAGATAATGATTATCATAGAATAGGAAAGAAAATTATGAAGAGTTACATGGCATTCAAAAACGAGTTTTCTCTAATCTTTCTTAACCTTTGCTCTTTCTGTAAGTAGTGTCCTCAGAGGAGTGTTCCTTAATTCAGAGGCAAAAAAGGATACTGCAGTACAATGGTTCTCATTTTTCAGTAAAATCTGGGTTATTACGATTCACTTGGAGTTTGATCCTGTGATATTTAATCTCAACATTATATGACATCATTAAAGACATCTTATATTGTTTTTGCCTATGGTTAGAAATTATGTCTGTTAATCAATGCCATTATGCATTCAACCATCCATGACACATCAAAGGCTAATAAGATTTTTTTAAAACTTTGCTTGCTTAAAATGATTTCCCTCCAGATCAAGATGCAGAGCACAAAATATTAATCAGTTTAAATAAATATCAAGACTACCCAAATAATATGAATAATTGGCACAGTGCAGTGCCTACTGCCCAGTTCCCAACAGCTGGTCACACTGGCACATGGCACCATCTCAACAGTCTTTGAGATAATGACTTTGGCATCTGCCGATGAGCGTTTGCTACTGCCCACAGAATTTACAACTCACAAGTGGGAAACAGAGGCTCCAACAGAACTTTTTTATGCAAGGTCTTTGAAATTTATTAATGTAATGCAAACACAAGCCTTCCAACCCATTAAATTGTTGATGTTATGCGAATCCACTCTGGAATTGCAGATCCTCATTAACATTATTTGCATGTTAATCTGCATCTTTTTAATTAGTGATATTATTTATGCACATAATTTTCGCCTACTGGTGCCAAGGCTGAAGCGCATTAATTAATCTACTGAGATGCCAAACTGTTTATTTTCTCCCGTACTTTTATTTGTTTACATGGTGTTTTGGATTCAGGGAAAATAAAAAAGAGCCTCAAGAATAAAAGCAGAAAGACAAGATTAACTAAAAGCTCTTTTTGTTTTCATAATTTAAATTGTAATATTAGCCAAATGTTGTGTTTCTTCCCTCAGAGATCGGTTATTCAGTTACATTACCTTGATGTATTATTAAAATTTATAATGGACTCTGGAGGCTTCTTTTAGTTCTCTCCTTCATTTACAGAATATACTCAATGTTATTTTAATCTTCCTACAACGCTTCCATGCATAGGCAATGATCAGTTCTCCCTTGCGAATCTCCAGTGCTGCTCCACTTTGCACAACTGATAAACATTTAAATAAGCCTTTTCAAAAAAGAATAGCATACTAAAATTATTAACCCATTAATGGAGTTAGGAATTGCCTGACAATTTGTCTTTCCTATAACTAGGTCAATTGTAACATTTATCTGATCAACAGCAGTGAACTAGTCTTATCTCTGAATACTGCATGCCTTACATAGACAAGCTTAGAAAACATTGAATTCAGCAATAACTTTACATTTCTTACATTCTTGTCTATTATATTTACTGGCATTTCTTCCTTTCTCATTTCTTTCTTTCTCTCTCTCTTTCTTTCTTTCTTTCTTTCTTTCTTTCTTTCTTTCTTTCTTTCTTTCTTTCTTTCTTTCTTTCTTTCTTCTCTCTTACACAAACATGCAAAGATGCACTTCCAAAACCAGTTTCTCTACTGAAAAGCAGCATTATCTCTTTCACTCTCCCCTCTCAGGGGAAGAAGTGAGTTCCAGTTGCATGTAGGAAGATAGAAGTATTCCCTCCTCACCTGTAAAAAGGTCTTGTTTGTAACCCCATAAGAACAGTGTGGCATTCAGATTTTAAAACTGTGCAGTGTACATGCACAGGAAAACTTTTACTGCGGTCATGGCTTAAATCTTTCCCAGGATGGACTTCAGACCAGTATGATACTAGAAGGAAATGTCAGATTTAAAGGCTTGGAAGGGTTATTCATGCAACAGGTTGAAAGTGAAAGATGGTAGCCATTAGAATCTCCATGTAAGCTTCAAATGTGGAAATAAATCCTTAGAGATGTGGATTAGTAGAGGAAGACAAAAGAAGTACTCAGATATGGAAAAGGTTTCAATGCACAAATGCTGCATATAATTTAATGTATGCGTGCCACATTTTTCTGACTAAAATGTATCTTCTATTTTTTTCCTGTCTTTTTTATTTTCAACTGCTTTTTTCTTTGTTGTGATGGTTCATGCCCATTCCTCTTCTAGGAAGGCAGACCTGGATGGCACCGTGTGACTGGCTGAATATGCCTTGTTAGTTGAACTCCCATCATAATTCAAACATTCTCAACCTTTCTCCCATGCCATGGTTGTGAAGAAGAGTAAGTTTGTTCAATACACAGCTGGCTATCCTGACTCTACTTGCTTATGGGTGTCACAGAGCAGTTTTTAAATGTTACAATCTCAGTAGGGTACAAAACACCTAGGATCAGAACAGCCAATATTTATTAAGACTCTGTTTTCTCAACATGTCCGCTAATAATTTAGAGTAATACCACATAACTTTTGATAACAACCAATACTGATTTCCTTAGACTAAGGTGGGGAGACTTGTATCTATAAATGTATAAATTAGGCCAGCAAAAATATTTCTGCACCTTTGTATTTAATCTGTGGTGTATTTTGAAACTACAATTTAAATGTGTGCTTGTATAAAGTACTGCATGGTTCATTATATTTTCCTTGGCAGAAAAAAAGGATATGGTTTTATATTTGTTTTATATTTTATTCTTGAGAAAGGCAAGATGACCTTGAAATTAAAGTCCCTCATAATTCACTGAAAAAATGGGGCAGAATTAAGACTTCATAGCAACTTTTTCTTTTCCCAGTATCAGTTAAATATTTATGTTTCCTTAACATATTTTTCTTAATGAAATCTCAATATATGTATTAACATATCTTTGTATGGATATACATATGTATTGCATAAAGCAAAAGACAGGATGGTGAAAGAGAGGATAAAGAAGTAGACAACTTGCAGAGGGAACATTGTTTATGATGTCTCCTTAATCAAGATGTGATGAACTGGCAAGTGAAACATATCCCACTAACATAACAAAAAAACATTTACTTTTGTTTATTGCTTTTGGCATAAGTTACAGATGCCTCTTGTATTAATATTTTAGATTTGCTGTAATACTTTAATGTCATACAGTTTGGGTTTTGCTGCATGTTTTTAATTTTCAAATTCATGGTTTTAAAAAAAAATTAACTGAAAAAGTCAAAATCATTGACACTCTTTAAATAAACTAAATTATAACCCTGTGAAATTACAAAAGAGTATTATTACTAATTAAGTAAAGAAATTATACAACAGAGATATTTATCCTCAATCCTTGCAAATCTAAACTCAGGCAGGTCATGCAAGAAGTCTGTGTGGAGCCAAAAATAGAATTCACATCTTTAGACTTGCACTTTTGTCCCTTAATGATGTTTATGTCTGTTTGGCATTAGGTATGGCCATAAAGTGATCAAATTCACTGGCTATTTATTCAAATGGGAAAAATGAACTGGATTGCTAGTATTTTTCAAATAAAATGAACATAATATGAAACTTGTCATTATTCATTATTGGTTAAAGAAATATAAATACTTCATAGAGCTATTATTCACCATGTATTCATTTAAGGCCAAATTTTCAGCCCATGGGATTGCTCACACAGATTTGCCTATTTGTCTGCACACCAGGATTGGCACAGAGAAGTGGGGTGATTTTGTATGGAAATTGTTAATTGGACATACAGTAAGTAATCTGACCCACACACATTCAGGAAAATAGTTCTGCATTTTCTAGAGCAGTATATTAGTGATGTATAAGTATATTCAGACAACTTACTAGATGTCTATTGGAAATAAAATGCAGCACAGAGGAAAAAGTCTAGGAGGCTCCTGGAGTGTCCAGAAGATAACCTCCTCACACAGCTGGTGTGAGTCAACTAGGGAAAGAGCTCAGCTGGATCCATTGTTTGTAAACAGAGAAGGACTTATGGGTGACAGGATATTTGGAGCCTGTCTTGAGCACAGTGATCATGAAATTATAGAAGTTTTGATTCTTGCAAAACTGACACCTTGGGCTTCCAGACTGCAGACACTGGTCTTCTTTGGAGCACTGGTTTGGAGAGCCCCTTGGGAAGCAGTCCTGAAGAACAAGAGTTCTGGAAGGTTGTGTGCTCCTCAAAAAGGAGCTCTTAAAGGTGCGGGAGCAAGCTGTCCCTGAGTGCAGAAAGATGAGCCATGGGGAAAGAAGAACAGCCTGGCTGAACAGAGAGCTGTGACTAGAACTCAAAGGGGGGAAAAAGAGTTTATCACATTTGGAAGAAGGGGCAGGCAGCTCAGGAGGATTACAGGGATGTTTTGATGTTACTCAGGGAGAGAATTAGAAGGGTCAAATCCCACGTAGGGTTTTTCCTGCACACTGACGTAAGAGACATAAAAATATTTCTATGAATAAATCAGCATGGAAAGAAAAGCTAAGGAGAATCTCCCTCCTTTATTGAATGTGTTGAGCCAGGGAAGGGTGGGTTAGATTGTATATTAGGAAAAATTTCTTCACGAAAGGTGTTGTCAAGCACTACAACATGCTACCCAGGGAAATGGTTGAGTCACCATCCCTGGAGACATTTAAAAGACATGTAGAGTTGGCACCAAAGAGCATGGTTTAGTGGTGGACTTAATGGTTGGACTGATGATCTAAAAGGTCTTTTCCAACCTAAATGATTCTATGAAAAATTCTGAAATTTTACTCCAGCTTTTCTTGGTGATACAATGGAAATTAAGCTTTAAGAATAAATATAAATATGATATTTATTGAAATCACCTAAAAGTCCAGAAATATAAGTGTAGATTCTGAATAATTTTCTTTTCATCTCATCTGTAAGTGTATTCTATTATTAAGTGTTGCCTAGGTAATGAGACAAACCAAACAATATTATTATTATTATTTTTACAATTGTGGCAGCACATTTCTTCCTCTCTCAGGATTTTTCATAGAGGTGCACAGTGAGAAATGAAAGAGAAGACAATTTCTATTTCTGCTCCTTGTTTTTCTCATGTGGAATGTGTTTGGAGAATTGTTTACCCAGAGTGAGTGCTTGATTGGATTCTGGTGAGGATTGTTTGAGCCTGATGGCCAATCCAATCCACTGTGTCTGGACTCTCGAGAGAGGGTCACAAGTTGTGTTTGAGTAAGATATAGAGTTAGAGCAAGTAGTATGTAGTTTTAGTATCTTCCTTTACATAGTATATTAATGTATTTTAGCATAGTAATAACAAAGAAATCATTCAACCTTCTGAACTGAGTCAAACATCATCATCTATTCCCATCGGGTTTGTGAGGAATTCACAACAAACAATAATTTTACTTTTCAAAATATTAGGTAGTCCAAAATTTTAATTGCAACACTTTTGTTAGAACACTTCCTTTAACAAAACACTGTATTCGTTATCTATCATCACCTAAGTGAGTATTTTACATTTCATGTATGGAGCTAAGCCTTTATTTCTCTTGTAGACAAGAGTCACAGATATATTTTTATTTTATTTTATTTTATTTTATTTTATTTTATTTTATTTTATTTTATTTTATTTTATTTTATTTATTTTCAACTGGTTGAGTCTGTAAATCATCTTCAGATATTCATAGTTACAACTGTGGAAATTAATTTTCTTAACATTTCTATCAATATATGGACTATTCTGTGCCCAGACTTTGCTGGTACAGTGTGAGAGCACAGCATGCTAAATCTGATTTCTTTTTCTTGCCATATCACAGAAGAACAAAAGAATCTGGATTTGATTTCAGTTGAGAAAATGTAAATTTGTTATATTTTATGATAAAGTACATTCTTTAAAAGAGATAATGAATGAGTTCTTTTTGAAGAAAATACACCCAAAATTTAATAAAAAATAAAAACAAACTGGAATATACCTTGAACCGACTTTTTTTTCTCACAATAATACTTTTAGTTTTCCTGGAAAATGCACTAGAGTTTATGTGTTTTGTTAGTTTTAAATTAAATTGCTGAAACAGTAGTTGCTTTCAATTAGACCATGCAGCTTTAATGATACCAGAAGACTTCAGCAGAAAAGGGTTAAAACTTCTCTTTCTGATTTACCTACATATCAAAGAGAAAAGCAGGTATTTGCCTTTCAAGTAACCCAATGATAAAGATCCTGGTAGGTTTAGTTCAAGTAGCCTTTCCCTGAAAATTTGTGCAAATTAACTCTTAAATTTAAAGTTTATATTTTATTTTTATGCTAGGATCCTTAATTCTGTCCCTCCGGGCAATATGCTTTCTCCACTGGCTATGCTATTTCCTCTTAGGAACAGATTCATACCTCAGCAGTACAAGATGCTTGATAAAGCAGCAATGATGTATGACTATCATTCTTTTTCTTTTTAACCACATTCTTACTCATTAGAGCACATAAAGAAATTAGGCCCAAGAGCCTTAAAGAAAGAGGGTAAAGTATGCTTTCTCATCTTTCTCAACCTCATCACTTTTAATCTATTGAACTTGTTTTTTCTTATCCAATGCACAATGTTAAGTGAATTTAGGGAAGCATTTCATGCATGGTTATTTAGTGATGAATGTGATAGACATCACTTTCTATTACTTAAAACTGCAAATATGTTTATTAGAGGTTTTGGGTGTATTCTTTATCAAGCTCTCATATTTCACTGAGTCATTCTTGTTAAATTTCTTCCACTTATGTAAGGAAGTGATGGCTATGCAGTGACATTTGCACTCTGTGTGTTGGTTTATAACCTCTTTAATTATAACCAGTCTCTAAAGCACTTTCACATACCCTTAAACACAGCTGATCCTTTTTATATAATTTCATTTGGCTGTTAGAGTTTGGAGAATATCCAGTAAAGCACTTCAGCAAATTCAATAAAGTACATAGTATAATTAATATAAAATCCAATAATGATGGTAACTGGTCTTCCTAGAGAACAGCCAGTAAGACATCATAATTTGGCTATTGGCATAAATATTTTTAGTGAATTGTTTAACAACTGTGGCTTAGAATTCACCCTGACTGAAAATATGAGGTTTAAATACTGTGTTGTGTATGCAAATAATATCAAAGATACTATACCTTAAATGTATGAGTAAGCATATTGCAAATTTACATTACTGCTTGTCCTCTGCTATAGCTGCAGAAGATGAATTAACATGTAGTTTCACTTCAAGGTTTAGCTTTACATTTACTTCAATAGCAAAAATGCCAGAGAGATGCACTGTGCTGAATTGTTATTCAAATATTTGTTCCAGTATTTATATTCATATGTGACTGTGCACAGAGGAAAAAGAAATGGTATCTTTCATCAACAGCCATTAAGTAAAATCAAGCAGTTAAGGCAATTTCACTTTCTGACATATATACCCACTTAAAATATCTATTCTATATGTCAAACCAGATATTGTAAAAGTGGATTTTAATGGGAATAATGTATCTGACTTTATTTTAAGTGTACCTATCATTCTATATTTGACAGGCAGCATCACAAGGCTTTCTAACATGCAATAATTTTGGCATTCTTCTCTGTAATGACCTGTCCACCCAGAAGTATCTTTAAACTAGAAGAATGAATCTCAGTCTGAAGAGAAAAATAAACTCCTCAAAATCAGCTTCTTTTCAAGACGCTTCCAATGTTATTATTCCATTAATAATGCATTTTTAGTTGTCAAAACTGATCAACATCATAGTTTTTTCCTAGATACTGTTTATTATAAATCCCTTCGTAACAATACATTATTTTGAGGTGAATAAGAAACAAAACCATTCACTGTCAAAGGGAATTAACAGTCAGGAAACTATAGCCTTTCAGATGGGAAAATAAGAAAATTAGCATACAGAGATCTGTTTTAAAATACCAGTATGTATTTGTTGGCATAAAAAATGAACAATGCATAGCCAGGCAGAGAGATTAAAGTTACCTGAAGCACTTCCTAATTGTTCTTGTTGGCTAATTAAAAAGTAATATTTGAGCAATAACAACTTTTTTCTACAGTCTCTGTCAGGGTTCATATTACACAAGATTATTATATTGAGAACACTCTCAGGAAATCAGAATTGTTTAAATCAAACTTTGCTATTATAACAACATTTTAATTTTATCTTCAGAGCTTTTAAAATCTTATTGTTTACCAGTTATAATAAGAATTTAACCTCCACATGATGTTTAAGTATGTTGAACAAGGGGAGACATTCCATCAGAGAGATCCCCATTGCTAGAACAGATGGGCATTGTCTCAGTACTGTTAAACAGGGCGATGTGGAACATTTTATTTCACACATTAAAAAAACCCAGTAAAATTAGCTCTTTTCAGTGCTTTTGACACTTTGGTGGAGACAATCTCCTCTCACCTAGGGAGATGAATATAAGACATCTGAATCAATTTTGACTTGGGAATTTGGTATGTAAAAACTGACATTTAATTTTTTATTTCAGCTTCCCACCCAGTGCTCCAGGTCCCTAGAAAAATCTGTTAAATGCTAGTGAGAAAAAAAAGATGATGTTACATCCTCTTTTGTCTCACGTTAAAAAATAAATCAATATTTTCCTACTAATTTATATTTGCTATTTCAAATAGAGGCATTATGGTTAACTACGGCTCCTCAGTAATGACAGCATTTACCATTTAAATCCTAGATTTCAAGAGATCTTCAGGAAATTGGTCAAATGTAATTACTAAAGATGGGACTCTGAGTTACAAGGAGACTGTGTTACACATAAAGCAACAAGTACAAGTCATCACCAAAAACCAAATTCCAGACATTATTATGAGTCAGTATTGATCCCAATAATAAGAGCTGAGGTCCTTTGAGAGAAAATGGCACAGGAGACATTAACCACAGTTCTTACTGATATATTTATTATGAACCGGCAGGATGCTTGGTTGCTGATTATCTTCACAGTTTCAAAACAAAAATTCAGAAAATCTCAAAGAATTTTCCTTGGTCTCTGAAAAGTGGAGGTGACAATTCACTATACATAGTTTTGATAAAAACATTTCAAGCATTGTGATCTCATGTGTGACTGTACCAATGAATGGCTTCCAGTTTTTTTACATGCCTCAAACCAAATTTGTACTAACTGGAAAAACCCCTAAACACAAAAACCAAAACCAAAACCAAAACCAAAACCAAAAAACAACACAAAAAAAACCCCACAAAACCCTAATAGCAAAAAAATCCACCCCCAAAACCACCAAAACAACCCAAACCAAAACAAGCACAAAACAACAACAACAAACAATAAACAACAACAACAAAAAACGAAACAAAAAAAAACCAAACTTGCATTGCAACCTTTTTTGTAAGGGATACAAATAATCCAAATAATTTCCTGGCAGTTGTACCAGGTTAATTAAACCTTTTTTTTTTTAAGTAGCAGTCAATAAGATACAAAAAAGATATTTTTTAAAAAGGTACTGTACATTGTCGTGAGACTAATTCACCACACAAAATTTGTTCAGCCAATCCTTTAAGTAACTCATAAAAATGCCCCCTTTGATATAATCAGGTTATTTGCTAGAGTTCTTCGTACAGATGCTTTGCCCTCCTTGTTCCATGCTTATTGTCAGAATTAGGAAGAAAGATCTGACCTGCTGCACCTGTACCCAAAAGGGTATGTGTTTACTTAATTCAGATTGGCAAATTTATCCCCATATCCCACTTAATTGCTTCCTTTTATAGCCAGGTGCAGAAGAGACAATAGCTAAGTGAATATTTCATCTCTGAGCTGATCCTAAAGCTCCATTCAAATGTTGTGATGTCTTAATTCAAACAACCACCAATACAGTCCATTTCAGTTTCTCACCAATCAACACCCAAACTGGAGTGCTGCAACTAGAGTCCAAACAAGTAGAAAGAAACTCCTGCATTAAAAAGAATACTGCAAAATCCCTAAAGAAAAATGTTTCGGTATTGTCAGCTATCATCCCAGATTCATACCAGGATGATTAAAATGTTCACTTCACCATTGAATTACTTTTACTTGGGTATCTTTTACCACAGACAGTCTCTGCAAGCAGGATTTCATGTAGCCTATGAGAACACAACTTTTCATTTTTTTTTTCCCTCTATCAGTAATGCTACTTCTGTCTGATTTAACTTTTCTTGTCTTCCATAGAGTTAGCTAATGTACTCTCTCACAACCCAGTAACATACATCTGCTGTGAAGCAGGGTAAAAGTCATATATTGGTGCTTCTAAAGGCTGGACCCTGGGACAGATCCCTCACAATTCCTGGCCTGCAGGCTACAAGGCTCCTTTGGGAGGTATTGAACAAGAAGTAGCAGCAGTTGAAGCCAAGTGTGATTGGTGCATTTTGTGAAATCACTTTCACAAACTACAAACTATATGTCTCTACGTTTTTACATGCTCTCTTGTTCAAAATAACACAGTTGCATAGAACTAAAAGCAATGCTTCTTATGATTTAGCTAATAAAAATAGAGAATCTATATAGTACAATTATCAGTGTTTGTAACTGATTAAGATATGTTAGTTGAAAATAATTCAGCAGCTATTGAAAATTATCTTATGAATGGCAGGAAATACTAGGTTATTTTCCACCAATATTAAACAAAAATCTGACAAACACTTTTTTTTTGCACTAAAAATTATTTTCCATTCTGCACCTTCAGAAAAGGTGAAGAATGTTTTTTCATCTTAAAATTATTCATGATTTTAAAAATTTTGCCTGTCTTTTGACTAAATGTGATATTGCAAGAGAGCAAGTCTTCACAATTTTTAATCCTTTCAAAGCTGTCAAAGAAATAGCTGAGAAACTGCTTATGTTACTAACAATGTATTGCCAAACACACAAAAACCCATTTTCCTTCTTGCTATCTCCTTAAAGACCAAATTTATCAGCCTAAGACTCTTGCAGAGGGCATCCTAACCTGAATATTTAACAGTCATCTGTGCTACTTGAAGTTTAACAATCATCTTTCCCATATACTTTTGCCAACTCAGAAAAGAGGGTTCAAGTTTGAAAGAGTGCTTTGATTTGTACAAGAACATCGTAGCCTGTTGAACGTCACTCCGATCTGAGGGCTGTCACTTCCTCCAGCCATCAAGAGACTTCTGAAGAGCCAGAAACCTGTCAAGTACTACTCTCTGTCAAAAAGCAAAAAGAAAATACGCATTTTGATCTGGAAATTCATCTCAGACCAGGTACATCAACTTGCTGATGACAATTGCCTCTCCACAAGTCTATAATGTTTTTCTTGTATGGTTACATGAACCTTGTATCTATATCAATCAAAGTGTACTTGAGTATATGACAAGATGCTGAACTTAAGAACAAGCCTAAAGTCCCAGCTGGTTTTAAAGTTAAATAGAATGTAAAGGAGGTAAGAGTTTCTGACCAGAAAATAATTGTCTTATTGTAGAAACTGTACTACCACAGGAGGCAGAAATAAAGTGAAAAAAAAAAATCCAGTCAGAACCTATTTTTCACATACTTTACAACTAAGACATTTAGAATAAAATAACCTCCCAAATAATTTCAGAAATTATAACCATGACATGGTAATGACAACCATTTAAAGTACAAGTATAGGGTTACCCCACAGCTAGAACTGGAAGTGAACTATGACAGGACATAATGAGGTTGATGCCTTTAGAATATGACAGGCTAAGCAGCTGGCCTAAGAACATTTGACCAAAGAGGGTCTCATCTACTCAGTATAAAGTTTTTGTGACAACTATTATTATCAACAAATAGACTGAACCATTTGAAGACAGGATTTAGACATCACAGTGCAAGAGCAACTAACTAGTCACAGATCTGCCTGTGTCACAGCTTTAGTCAGTTACACATGACCTTTGAGAGGACTCTGTAGAGTTGTTGTCTTCTTCAGCTGGTAAAAGAGAAACTTTTCAGTACACATTAGCAGTATTTATCTTAACCCAAAAACTTGTAAACATCTTACCAAGCAATTAGAATAACTAAGATATGACTGAATTTTTCTCTGATTGATAACGACATCACAAATGATTGCCTAGTATTTATTGGATGTATCAATGTATTTATTCTAAAATGATCCTGTTTCAACATGCAATTTTTAATTGAAGAATATATTTTTGAAAATTGTTCTATATAATTTTTTTCATGAAGTAGATGCTGTATTTTCAGAGCCTTTTCAAAGACTTAAAATTTTAGGGGTAAACAAATAGTTACTAATCTATGTGTACAAACCACTTGGAGGATATGCAACACAAATATTATTAATAGGAATAGATATTCCATATGCATAATTTTAGTTCAAATGAGAGAAACTTCAGTAGATTTTTAAGTGATAAGAAATAATTGTCCTATATATGTATATGCAGAAAAATACTGTTGCATAGACATTTAGATTTGACATATGGGAAAAGGGGCTTCATCCAGACTTACAAATCTAGAAAAATTGTATTTCCTCAGCAGGGACCTTCCCCAGATGGTCCTTGACCAGTGCAGCTGGTTAAGCAGGTTTCTCCAGTGGTGTTCATTTATTCTCTGTCTGGATTTTCACCTCACAGGAAGGCAGACAGCAGCATGGCTTCACATCTATTGGTTCATGGGACTCATACTTAAGTACTTTAGTGCCTTTTCCTCAGATCTCTCAATGCTTAAAAAGAACTGCCACATAAGTACTGATAGCATTAGAGTTGCATGTAGACCACGTCCTTGTATCAGTCCTGTTGACTTTCTTTACCCAATGCATTTCTATGGGTGCTGCTGCTGTTTGTTGCCACTCTTCTTCCCTCTTTTGTAGCAATATCTTTTCTTGTTGGCTCAAGCAGTACTCTTGTCCACTCCCCTCCAAAAAAAAAAAAAAAAAAAAGTGGTATAACTCAACAGGCTGCTTTACAAAAATTATTTCAAAGCCATTTTTCAAGCTGCTGATTAACTCTTAATAACTCTCAATGGCTCACTGTTGGTGTTTTTATCTGTGCCCACTTCTCATCTGACGTTAATCTCTTTTGACATTATCATTTTCCTCTTTCTCTGTTGTTGCAAAATATTTTTTTCTTCCTTTATTTTTGCCATCTCAGTCATACAGCTTTTACAGCATCAAGATGAAAGGCACAATGTAACACAAGAGTGTCTTGGCACTGGTGTTTGCCTAAAGTCCACAACAGAAGTCTCATACTCCAAAGCAGTTAGCATGAGGATATCAAGTACCAACAGAGAAAATGAATGTGTTGTTTTGGAGGTGAGCTTTGACTAAATTAAAAATTGCTTGACTGCTGTATCAACCCAGCTCCACAGACAGCAATGTTAATTGTGTATAGTACTGAAAAGATTCAGCAAATGCAGAAATAAGGACAAGTTAAAGGCATAAAGCTCAATTTATGGTGAGCTACAATCCAGAATGGCAATTGTAAATGCTGTGGTGGTCTGCTCATGTACCTTGGTTTGAGCATGGTGCTAAATAACACCAAAGTCGTGGGTTTGATCCTGGTATGGGCCATTAATTTATGAGTTGGACTTTATGATCCTTGTCAGTCCTTTCCAACTCAGAATATTCTCTGGTTCTGATAACATCGGATATATTCATACTGTGTTCATTAAAATATTCATTTTACACAACTTGATCTTTGCCTTCTTTATCAGATATATTGCTCTGCTTTCCATCAGTGGCCATATATTATTTTTCAAATAACATAGATACCCACACCCACATTATTATTACATCTGAGCACACCATAACTTCTGACTGTTCAGCTGCCAAAAAGATCCATATTTATATTATACAAGGCATGGATCTCCTTAGACAGCCAGCAAGGGCTGCCCATTTCTATCTACATGTAGGTGAGATACAGGCATCATTGAACTGGATGTTTAGATGTAAAGTCAAGAGAGCAACAGGGTGTGGCAACCCTCTCAGTTATGATATTACTTCCATTTTTTCTTCCTTGTGCCTCCACTCTAATTCTGCAGTCAAAACTCAGTTGTCATATTACTTATTTTGTCCCTGCCGACTGTAGACTTCTGCATTGCACAGAGGAGGACCATACATAGTGCCTGTGGAGGCCACATAGACATTAAGCTGTTCACTAAAATTTTAGTTTTACACTTTCAAATATTTTACTTGCATTTTTCTGATGACAACATATCTGGATTGCCTTTTCTTGCCTGAGATTTTGCCACGCAATGTGAGAAGATGCCAAAGCGATCCAATGTCAGTTCAAATGAATAACTGCAAATAGAGACTTGCAGTGCCCCTTTGAAACAGAGATTTCAGAGACAAAGAACACCCTCATAAACCCTCCAAGATGTAAACAGAGACAGGCAAACAGGTCTTGACAGTTCCTCCAAGCAAAAAACTTCACAAACTTACCAATATCTCAAGCTATGGGGTAGAGTATTACAAAGAATAGTAAATGCCTAATCCTGGTGACCTCCTACAGCTCCAAGCTTTGCTATATCAATCCACCAGCCTGTCCTCACAAGTAATTTCTCAAAGATAATGTAGTTAAATCTTAAAATAAACAAAAGTTCTGGATGTTTTTTCCATTTCTGGAGATGTACTCATTAATGAAACAGTATCTTTTTAACAGACAGACCTGGGATATTCCCATTAAAAAAAAAAACAAAAAAACAAACAAACAAACAAACAAAACAAAACAAAACAAAACAACAAAAAAAGACCCAACTGTGACCAAGATTCCATAAATCTCAAATGTGAGTGATTGCAGGGCATTTAAAGTAGGGAGAACTGGCACATCACTCTTCAGCCGTAGCAGCTCCAAAAATGCAGTGTCTTCATTAGAAACACTATGTCATACAGGGATAAGGTAAAATAGACACATTTGTCTGCTGCTCAGTAAAGGTTGCAGGCAGATTAATTCATCTGCTCTCCTCTAAAGCCTTTTCTCTCTCACTGTCTGACTCCAGCAATTCAAGTGACATACTGCTAATGCAAAAAGCTTACCTTAAATGCTCCCTGCCCTTTCCCTATTTCCATACTATGCCTGGGGAAATGGTCTGAAGAGAGATCTCCCATAACCACTGGTCTCAAGATCAACTAGAGATTCCAGTCAGCATGGTGAGACAGATAAAAGCTGCCAACCATGGTCATGCAAGGCATAAGAGTCTGAGGTGCCTAACAGAGCTACCTGAATTGTGGGGAGTTTAAATGAATGATAAAATTGCTCTTTGTCATGTCAGAAAGCCTCAAAGACTGAAGAAATCCCACTGGTACCCCTTTGTTCCGCCCAGTAAAAGCTCTGATAATGCAATGCAACAGCATGCTTAGAAAAGCTGGCCAGTAGATGATCCTGAGGAGTTTGCCCAGTGAGTAAAGCTTGCACAGTTTCTGTCATGAATTGGAAAATATGTCAAAATAGGCTGTAGACAAATGGGGTTCCTCTAGGGAAGAAGTAAGCTCCTTCAGGTTTGTTTCCCATTTAGATTCTCAAATTGATGACCAGGTTCCCATCAAGGCTTCCTTTACTAAGGGTTGCTGAGGGAGCTCATGCTATTATGGCACAATCAGACAGAGCAGGGGTGGCAGAATGCACTGCATTTTCACCACCACCTGCCCAAGACCTCAGTTTTCCTAACTGGGATGAATAGGAAAGAACAGACGAAAAAAACTTTGGGATGCAGAGTTGAAGATGCAAAGAAGCAATAATGATTACAGTCATATTTGAAAATGGAGCTTGGGGTACTTAGCACAAATTATCAGCTTTTGAGGTAAATTTGCCCCTTTTTTTGCCAATCTGTGCTAGGAAGACATTCTTACTTTTGTATGTCTGTTGTTTTCCAAACCATGACAGTGCTTCAAGCCTACAATAATGCATAGAATTACGTTTAAAATATTTTTTATGCAGACTTCTTAGTTTTGAGCCTTGCTTCAGGGCCAAACCCCCAAAGATTGAATGAATTCATTGTAGTGAAATAGTGAGATAAGATACCAAGCATGGACTGCTCCAGCCCAAGTCTAGCCTCTGGTGATAAAGCCTTTGAAAAGCAAGCACACTAAGGAAATTTCCAAACATTAAAGAAATGTTCAAAGAGAATGGGTAGGTAGTGTAATCAGGCAGACATCTGGTTTTTGATTTCACGATCTCACTTTCCTTCAGGTATCCTGCTTTTTGGAGCAAATTAAATACTAAAACAGAGAGTTTGAGTGGTCACATTATCCATCTAACTCTCTGAGGATGTCCATCCTGTGTATTTCCATCAGTGTGATTTTAATTTCAGATTTGTGCATTTCAAAGTGATTTACTGCTTAGGGAAACCACCCACTTGTGTCATAGCATTAATCCCAGAGTCTGATGCCAACATGTTGTGGATGAGCTGGAGATTCCACAAAAAACTTGGATACCTCAAGAGAGAAAAGAAAAGAAAATTTCTCATACACACTCAGTTGTTTGCAGATTTGCAAGATGTTCAGTTATATGTTGGTGCTAGACACAGCATGCCATAAGCACAGCCTGGTAATTATGTTCTGTGAGAGCTACCTCCCCCAAACTCTCCAAATGAGCTACCTCAGACAAGCTCACACCATCCTGGGTTCCACATAGTCCAAGGTGTCAAAGACTTCTTGTTGATTAGCAAGGCCCACCTCTGCCTGCACATTAATCTGACCAAAACCACTTCTGAAGTCCCCTCACTCTTTCCTCCATCCATAGCTGAAGATGCCAAAATTATCAAAAGCTGCCAAACAGGCAACTTGGATGTCTGCTGCAGAAAAAGACTATAAGAATTATCTTGTGCCTGCTGTCATTGGTGTATATTCTAGTGCCTGAGAGAGGTATGCTACAAGGGTGCTGAGAGTATGAGCAACACGTGTTAAGAACATACTTTATTTTTTGTATTAGATACAGCATCAGTAACTTGTATTTTCTTTCTTCTTCTTGTCTCCTGAAAGCCTCAAATAATTTCATTCTGTAATATCCCAATGTTATCAATGAGTGTTTTCAGAAATAACAGCTCAAACCAATGACCTACAGGATCATATGAGAAACAGAGATACTTAATGATCATATCCCATTTTTTATTACATCTTGAGGTGTGTTAAATTGAGAGTTTTAATCCACTTGATATGTGTAATGTTGATTTTATATAACTCTTAACCAGTTCTGTTGGTTTTGGCTGGGATAGAGATAATTTTCTTCACAGTAACTAGCATGGGAGTAGGTTTTGGATTTATGTTGCAAGCAGTGTTGATAACAAGGACATGTTTTAGTTACTCTGAGCAGTGCTTTCAGAGTGAAGGTCTCTCCTGCTACTCATACCACACCACCAGTGAGTAGACTGTGGTGCATAGCAGGTTGGGTGGGGACGTGGCTGGGACAGCTGACCCCAGCTGCCCAAAGGGATATCCCATAGCACACAGCTCAGCACGTAAAGCTGAGGAAAGAAGAAGGAAGGAGGTATGATGACCTTTGTCTCTCCAAGTCACCATGATTTGTGATGGAACCCTGCGCTCCTGGAGATGGATGAACAACTTCCTACCCATGGGAAGGGGTAAATGGATCCTTGTTTTGCTTTGATTACATGCATGACTTGCACTTTATCTTTTAAATTATCTTTATTTCAACCTATGAGTTTACTCACTTTTATGATTCTTTCCTCATCTCACTGTGGGGGGAGTGAGTGAGCAGCTGTGTGGTGCTGATTTGCTGGCTGGGATAAAACCATGACACCAGTGCTTTCTGTAGCATGAAATCAAATGTTCTGTAGAAATCTAAGTATATTGTATCAACATTATTACCTTATCAACCCAACTTGTAATCTCACAAAAATATCAAATTAGTTTGACAAGATCTATTTTCCATAAAACCACATTGATTGGCATTAATTATATTTCCCTCCTTTCATTATTAATCGAGTCTCATACCAGTCATCCCATTGTTTTCCTCAGGACTGATGTCAGGTTAATATGACTGTGTTTACCCCATTTTTCTTGTTTACCCTTTTCCTGCCTTTGTTCATTTTCTTATAGACTCCTAGGAGTTCCCCTATTATTCAAATAATTATTAAAAGATTCTTTTTGTAATAGATCTGAAAGATATCTTCACAGATAAATATTTTTTCTCCTGGTATCTTTTTAATTCCTTTACTGGTGTTCTGTTTTTCCTTGCTTCTGTATTTGTTGCAATTAAATTCTCCTTTCTTTCAACAGTTATACATGTTTTTATTGTTTTTCTAGCCACTTTCATCCTCACTTTACTGTTGTTTGCATAACCTCTGGTTCCTTCTTTCCTCAGTTCTAACACTAGCATTTTAGAGTCTAATGAAATATTATCAGAAGGTTTCATATGATTATTTATTTTTTGTGATTCAGTCCTTTCAAAAGATGCCCTTCCTAATTATTTTCAGCTTTAACAACTTGATCATTTGGCTAGGATTCCAATTCAATAAAATACTAATTTAATAGAAAAGCCTAACTTTTTGGACCCTGATGTTCACAGCAGATTCTGAACCCAGAATCAGGGCAGCATTTTTCTACTAGTGTGTCTGTGGAAACAGAGTTTGGCAAAGATAGAAGCCCATGTTAAGTAGAAAGCTAGTTGAAGTTAAGTGATAATCAGTCAGTGAGTGGAAATCTGATTGAAGCTCTAGCATTTCTAGAGCTTGCTAACACAAATTGTGTTCTCAAGCATTACTTTTCCTTTATAGCCTTCCTCCTAAAGACTGTTATTTACATTTGCTCTTCCCAAGAATTAAGTAACCTTCCCTCTATATTTTTTTCCAAAAGATGATTAGCATTTGCAATTTTTTACATAACTTCTTATCAGCAAAAGATCTTGCTCAGAGAAAATGTAAAAATCAGTCTAGATTACTTTAACCTTAAATGTCTCAGTCAGCAGCCAAATCTCAGCATTACATATAGTTTTTTAATTACATTGTCTTACATCAAACAGTCATCAGAATAAAACAAACACACAAAATAAATGTAGTTACAGAAGCAGAGACCAAAATGTGGAGTTATGGCTGGCTGTGCTCTTATCATACTGTTGGAGTGAAGCCTTGTCTTATTTGCAAGCTTCTGATTCCATAGATCTGGCATTGATTTCTATTTTTTTGACAGCAAAGGTGAATTCCTTTGGACCATCTTATAATCAATATATGAGGGGTTTCTGCAGAGAGTGCAAGAGTAAGCCCTTTCTAAATCATATAAAACAGTAAAAATCTCACACTTCCTTCTTGACTGATACAGCCAGTAGGGGTTCTATGGTGTATAAAAGACTGCTTTTGAAACTGCTTTTTTCTTTTGCCAATACCCTAATGTTGTTAGTTTATTTTTAATTTTCAGATTTTTCTCTATAATTTCAATTATGCTTGAGGTGATTAAGGTGTTGTCTGCTTAATTTCTAGAAGTAAGTTCCTTAGGGTAAATATAACTCTATTACACAATATAGAATTGGAGGCTCAGGGAAGCTTTTGCTTGGAATGAAAAGCAGCTTGTGAATAGAGGTTTTTATTGAGCTAGGCAGCGAGCTACCTCATGTAGGATTTTTGGGCTGCAATTTTTGGATTTTGACACTCAAAGCCTTCCCATATCCCCGACTTTTTGTCTTTATTTTGAGGGCTGGTGTGAGGTATGACAAAAACGCTGCTTCCAACAGCAGGTACTTTTTGATACTGGCAAGAGTGATGGATTACTTACAAAGTCCCTGTGGTTATCATCTGTCTCTTGCAACAGCCAGCCCATAACTAGGATTTGGGAAGTGATCTAGCTGAAGCTCACTACCTCTAAGTCTGGTTGTTTGGTATGAGGAAGCAGTTTGAGGAAGGATTATAACCAATATTTGCTTTTTCATGAAAGACAGTTTCTGACTTCATTGTAAAAGGTAGGAAATCTGAAAGAGAAATTAACAGCAGAGGCTGCTAATCATTTTATTTCAATTGCATGAGATCACAATATTGTCAATCATGTTTTTGGGGGTAGCTTTTCCCAGTCATTCATGTAAACATGGCACTTTGACTCCAAAATACCTCAGGTACAGCCAGGTAGTCCTTTGAAACATCTGTTAAATCCAATTACGGCATTTAATCAGCTATATATCACATGTGGAACATATTACATCTGAACTTCTAAAATATACTTTACATTTCAGATGAAATTTGACAGTTTTGTTTTGATTTATAAAATCCTATTTAACTTGTGACATACTCTTCATAAAAAAAATATTTAATATGTGACTGACTCAGCAAATAAACACAGCCTGGGTGCTTAACCAGACAGTTCCCAAGGACCCTTTGGGGCTCAAGGTGGAAGATTTTAGGGTCTTTAGCTTCTTGTGGATATGACTAGTTCATAGGCTAAAAAATCAGATCTTCTAGATATATTGAAAATCTTGTGTATTTTCTGAGGCTTCCTCAGAGGTAAAGTACATGAAGCGTTGTGAGAGAAGCATAAAACTGCTACTGTTTATATGATTTCACTGTAGTTTTAGTTTGCTTGTATGTACATATTAATTTCATTTAATTGCATCCATACTTCATGATAGCTACACACTGTAAACTGAATATGCTCTTTCATCAAATTTATGTTGTTAAAAATATTTTTAAAAGATGACACACAAACTTACCAAATGAACTGGTGGCTACATAGACTGAGACCAGACTATTTAAGTCCAACCTGAGAGATGACCTGTACATTTTAGCTTTCTTCATTTAATGTCTTTAATAGTACCTCCTGTCTTTCTACCCACTGAAGAGTTTTCAACCACTGAGTTTTTGTGAGCATGCATCCAGGACTTTTGACTCACAAATTTCTTATCCAGCTTAATCAAGGTCTATGCAAATATCCTTTGTTGTGTCCACAGAAAATTTTTGACCACTTGAATAGCCTTTTAAGAATAATTTGTGAAATTCTATTGTCTGTATTGCTGTAGTTTGCAAATTAAATTTCTAAGAATTCAATTATCCTGCAGAAATTAAAAAGTTGTGCCTACTTACAATCCTAAATTCCAAGGGGAAAAAAACAACTGTCCAAAACTTTCCAAAATGTAAATGAATAAATAATCATGAACAGAGAAAATATAATCATTACCAATGCAAAAATGCTATTGCATGTATGACTTGACTTCTTTTTCACAAGAAACAATTGCCATCAATTGAGAGATGAGATTTTATAATAATTGGAAACATGGTTTTAACTTGGTAGAAACTGATGTACTATATTTTCAGGTTTTCTGGGGAGAAAGGGACCATCTGTTTAAAGTTAGACATCATAAAAACCATTATTTTATCAAGCTTAAAATTATCCATTTTCTGCTTTTTAAGTTAAAGTTACTACACATATGCAATTTTGTTTTAATTTTGTGGAAGGGATTTTCTCTGCATATGTATGTACATATATATTCATACATCTATATGTCTCCTCTGTGAGCATAACAAAGTAAAAAGTGTGTGTGGGGGGGACTTCACAGCAGAGCAATATGTAACAGCTGCCTTCCTTTCTCTCAGTAAAGATATAAAGGATTGTTTTTCCTTTTACAGTGATCCCTTAAGTCATGGCAACCTTCTCCAGTTGCCATTAATTCGACACCCTGACAACTTAAAGACAACGGCAGCACATCAGATCTAAAAGGAATTGTGTCTAATTTTCTCTGCTAATGCATTGTATCTGCAGAACTGATACTAAAGGTAATTCTGCACATCATGTCTTGAAACCAGATACCAAGAGGGAATGATGAACAAATTGAAACCTCTTGTGGGAAAGAATTTGACCAAATCCTAGCATTCCATAGACCATTCACATGAAATTGATAAGACTATTGTAAATCACTCCAGTGACTTTGAAGAGATGAAAGATATAGACCTGTAATAGTAAATAAGCAATAGGAAAGGAGACATTGCTATGGGAAAAAGCTAAGTTTGTGTTGCTCAGGAAGGATTGTAAACAACAAAATTTCTTTTAAAATAAATATAGGCTAATAATTTTCACAGCTGTTTCTTCCTCTTTAGCTTTATTTAAACCACTGCAATTTCTACAAACATTAATTATAGAGAAGGCTAAAAGTCATACTCTGTGTTCAGCAATGTTTTTTTTATCCAACTTCTCTCTACATTCCCATATGAGAAGGGAATTGGCTTTTTTCTTTTTAAATACAAAACATGGAAAAGTATTTATAGCCTCAGTCTTGTCTCAGAAGTGAAATACAGATAAGACATCCTGAAATAAATACCACTGTGATGGCCTTTTCTGCTCTGCCTACTTTTAATCTCTGTAACTTTTCAGCATAATTAAGAACAGTAGTTGTTAATTGCCTCACAGGCTGGATCCAGAAGCTGAAAGAGTGCAGAACATTTGGGCACACCCTACACCTGGAGCAAGGTAGTCTACAAATCATTTCATCATTAATTTAGAGGATAGTGGGGAAGGTGGAGAAGGGGATAAAATTATGGTGCTGCTGTTCATCCTACACCCTACATCATAATGTTCCAAGCCTTCAGAGATAGATTTTATTGGCTCTAAGTTCAGAATTCAATATCATCAAGAATCTCAGTTTATGTGTTTGGAGTGGCTTGCTTCGTTTTCATTAAGGATGGAGAAGAGAGGAAAAAGAATATTAGGAAGGCAATATTGATATTCTGCATATTTAAAATATTTTCAGTGTTCTCAATAAAAGATTTCCCTGAAATTTACATTAAGTATTATAAAACTTTAATTTAAAATATGTAGCTTCTTAAAATGCAAACTAATTTAGAGATTTGCTGCACTGAAATTAAACCAGTGATATGCTAGATTTTAGTACAGTTCAATTGGCGTACACAAAAGACTGTTTATTAAACAAACAGAAAAGAAACAAGTGTCAAGTACAGCCAGGTACCTCTAACAATCACTTTCCTTCTCTGAAAGCAATGAGCTAAGTTTTCATTTAGTAAAAAGTGCTTTTTTAAAATAAGAATAACACATTTTTTGTATTGTAATTCCTATTTATTATATACAAGTAAAGCCACATTCTATTTAGCACCATATTTATTAAATACTCTGTGTAGCACATTACTGAAAAAAATCCACAAAATTACTTGTAGCCTAATAATAATTTTTACCTGGGTCATGCTTACAGTAATACATATTTTCTCTTAAGTGGTTATTTTTTTGTATTAGGAAAAGAAAAGTTATTTATAATTGAAACTAGGAAAATATATCTCTCAACTAATTTCTGGAATTCAGAAATACATATTTACATTACAAAAGGTAAAGGTCAGTTTGCTTAGATGATTCCATGGGTTTCTTAAATATCAGTTCTTCCTTTGTTGCATGTTTTCATAGTCAATCACATTACACAGTGGTTTTCAGTAATATTTCTCAAAATTCCTCATGTGATTTCCCATGAAATGGGAGGATCTAATTGGATTTTTAATCCTTAGCTAATCAAGCAACACATTGCATATACTGTTTTAGGTAGAAACTGAGAAGTTCTTTCCACTGCCCTATTATAACAAGGCAAGTTTGGATGTAACTTGAAGCAGGAGAAAAATAACAAGGTAAAGTCCCAATACTGTATAGATGTTACATGAAAACAATACTCTCCTTTCTTTAAACTGCAGTCAGTGCATAGCCTTTGATGAAGCTCTGGAATAATGGAGTGCCATGGGCTATTTTCTCCTGGTTTCTATAGCTCAATACAGGGCTTGTCTCTTCTGTTTGTTTTCAGCTAATTGCCTCAAGATCTAATAAGTTAGTGATGATGTATGCTGAGCACCAGTGACCCCTTGCCAAAAGAAATATTATGTCGCACCAAAGTTTGAGGAGCTAGGTTTTTATCAGCCAAATATCTTTTCTCTAAAAGCCTCTAATTTCCACTGTGGAGGTTGTAAGTGGTGTCCATGATTGCATTGCTTTTTTTTTTAGATGGCTAAGACAGAAATAATACTTGAAGGGAAAAGCCTCTCTGGAGGCCAAATGCTAACCTACATGTGCGCTCTTACTTATTGCTGCAAGGCTTGGGTATTTGTTATTGAATATTGTTATTCAGCATACCACAAGAGAAAAAAAAAACACTTAAGAAGTTATCAATGTAAGAGAACATTCAACTTAAATTAGATGTTTACTCGGATTTTTCTCTTTGTACATAATTTGAAGGACCTTATTTAAAATGTTACTTATTTTCTTAATCTTTGAGCAAAGATATCCAGAGAAAGCAAAAATGTTAGCAGCTATTACTAATTATATTGAAAGTTAACATTTAGAGATAATTAATAAAATGTTGTTTAGGTATCTTTTAATTTAGAAAACAGCATTGAGTAAAATTACCCAGATTTCAAGTTAAAATTATTTTTCCTTTTTGAAAATCAAGACATTGATCGTGCAAAGTTGAGGTATATCAGGAGCAAAAACTTCCAAGGAATGTTCCTGCTATTACTCAACTTTTATTTTAATGGAAGCAATAACCTGCTGGCAAGTAACCCCTTCCCTTTGTCAACAGGAGACACTGAAAGCAGGTTGTGCCTTGACTCAGGGTGAAGCTAAGGAATACTTGCTGGATTGATCTAACAGTTGTCTCACAATTTTTTCTCCACTGTTTGCTTGTACACACTCTGCTGCCCATCCTTTGCACTATGATGTTTGTGCAACTATTGAGCTCACTGATTTCACCACCTGGCTGAGAACTAACTCCCCAAGAAAAGGAAACAGACATGTATTTTTAGACAGCTGAACCTGCAGCTCACCAGAAGGAAAGACACTAAAGATTAAAGGAGGAGTAGGCATATTTGTTAAGTTTCAAAATGCTGTGGAGCTGCACACATACAAACCTTCATTGCTTTGGTTCTACCTCCTGCACTCCCCCACACACCATGCCTGGAACATTTTGTGCACTGGCATTGGTCCTGGTGTGGTCCAGTGATAACCTGTCTTAAAGAACTGATCTCTCTCTGTAAAATCTCAGGAGAAAGAAGAGTTCTCATTAATGTTTCTTCCACTCAACACAATGGGATGTAATCCCAGTTTTTTCCTGGAAATGAAGGGATATGACCTTCTATTTTTCAATGTTCAGGTGAGTGCACAGGCACAGACAGGCTGCAAAGCATGACAACATGAGCAGGTCACACCCCCTGGTCCAATCACATTTTGTATGAACGGTGAAACGTGCATTGCATCAGAGGCTGGAAGCTGAATCTGAAATTGTTTTGCCTCAGAACTGTGATTTCATTATTTCTGATTACTGAAATTATCTGTTACCCCTCACCACATGGTATGCAGCACAAGAATCAAAACCATGGCTTCTGCACATAAATCATAGGCTTTGGTGCAGACAATCCAAAAGAGGAGGAAGAAATGAAACACAGGTGCCCTACATCCTGTGTGCAGGCTCTGATCACAGAGCTGCTGCGTAACAGTCACTGACTGCTATTTGTTGCATTTGTGCTCCTTTGCAGTGGGACAAACCATCGCATGTTCCAGAAAAATGTCCACCACTCTGGGTATAGCAGGGGGAGGAAATATGAGCCTGGAAACTCTCCAATATTACCTGAGTGCCTAAACTGCTGGGGAATCCCCCGAGAAGGGACGGCTCTTGCAAGGCCCAGGGACAGGCAGCTCAATGTGAAGGCAGCTGAACCCATAAGAAAAAACAAACCTATGGATTTTGGATGGCTCTGGGGTCAGATGGCAAATGAGAAGGAATGTTGAGACTCGATATGTTGGATTTATGCAAGAAGCTTTTTAAGTCTTATGCCTTTTAGGGCATAGTCAGATGCTGCATTGTCGGGATAGAGGTCTAAGAAAAATAATAAACTAAAACATATAAATTCTAGGTGAGCTGCTAGCAAAACAAAAGCAAAAAGAAAAGGCAATATTTTATTTAAATTTGCTACTATATCAGATAGTATCGAGAGTTCTTATCTAATTTTAAATGGGAAGTAGGGAAACTTCTGGGATTTATGAATTAATATCAGGAAATTGGTTGAAACTAATGAAAAGTAATGAATAATGTATAATGAAACAACTGAGTGGCCATGACATGATAGTAACAAAGGCGAATTTGCGCACATCACAATTCTCTGCTTTACAAGGAAATAACAGAAATATATTAACTTGCACTTTCAACATCGCTTTTTTATGATATTTAAGCAATCATGAGGTGCCAGGTCAGGTTCTGCTTTTGGTTCTAAAATAGTTAAAAGTCAGAATCTAGGTATAATGGCATTTTTTGGTAGAGAATAATATATTAATAGCTAGGTATCTCACACTTCCTTAACCAACAGTATTTAATATCAGTGGGAAAAGCAAGCACAATAATTTGAGGGGCTCCCATTTGCCACAGGGTATTTAATCTCTTTATGTACTGTGATCGCTCCTACTTTATATATATATATGTATGTATGTATATAGATCTACAAACACAGTTTTCAGTAGAAAGGGTTAAGAAATGACATGCCAACATTTGCAAATGCCAGTGCTCTTTATATTGGTCAAAATTAGAGAAGACTTTGAGGAGCTTCACAGGGACTTATTGAAGCAAGTTGAGTCGGCAGTTTGATTGTAGTTAAGAGCCAGTGTCTTCCTAATGAAAAGAAATATACTCTGGAGAGAATAATGTAAAGTCAATGAGATTGATGCATGTGCTTAACTTAAATGCATATTTGACTGCCTTGCTGAATAAGGATGGCATTACATTCTTAAAGTTAATTCACAGCTGTACTCACTGAATTCTGAAATCATAATGACTTAACGATTAAAACTATTCCCCATTTAGAGTAATCTCTTTTTAGGATGTGATGAAAAAATTAATCTAATTAACAATTTCTTCTTCAATCACAGAAATGTTTTTAAATAAGAAATTAGTATTTTTAAAAATTACATTTTAGAATTTTATCAGCTATTAGCTGCAGTGGAAGGGCTAGAGGAATCTCCCCAGAACAGTAGAAATGATTCCAGGATAAAAAAAAAATTCACCAAAATGTCCAATTTTCTAGAGAGCACAGTATATACATTTATTTTTTATGACATATCATTCCCTCTTGTTTTGGATTAAATGCCCAATATAGCATTTATTTCTTCCATTATTTTATGATAGTGTTAAATATGTATTGTTCCATACTTGAGAACAAGTTGGCAATATAATATACTAGCATGAAAGAAATAAAAAATATGTTGCATTCATAAGTCTTGATTATTTGAAACATTGTTTTGTGTAATGTGATTTAACCCCTTTTCTGATTGAGATCATGTTTGCTATTCCCTTTGTTTAAAATATGTCTACGAATTCTATTTCTACTGCAAAAATAAATGATGAATTATTTATATATACCAATTATTTATTATCATTTATGCAAAGCTTGTCATATTATGCATGCATAAGGGGATTAAATCACTGTTAACCCATAATGCCTTTAGGGGCATTATATGATAGGCAAAAGGTTGCTTATATTTACTATTGTAGATAAACATATACATTAAGAACATACATATTGTTTATACAAATTGCCAAGTTGAATATCAGTTCTGTTAGGAAAATGAAGTGTTTATTGAGCAATTTGGTTTCTAAATAATGATCAGCTAATCTATTTAATGCACTATACTTTCTCTAACTTGAAAATATGAGCGTTTTTTCAACTAATGATACTCAAGTTGAATTTAGTTCAAACCTGTTTAATGGAAGTAGTGTAAGAATGCAGTCAAATCTTTTCTTTTCTTTCATTGTTCCTCCTGAGGCTGTCCCTTCATCAGCTAATGATGCATCATTACACTTTACCATTAAAATAAGTCAGTACAATCTACAAAATGTTAAAAGAATATGTTTATTCTTATATTATTCCCAATAATCACTATGACATATAAGGCAAGTCCTTAAACAAATGGAAAAATTTAAGCAGGAAAAAATGGAACAACATTTTTGCAGTATATGGGACAAAACTTTGTTTAGTAGTACAGCAGTAAAAGCTCCTTATGTTTCGACATCCCACTGTAAAAAAAAAAAATATATATATATTTTTATTAATTAATAAATATTTGACATCCCACTGTAAAAGCAATAAAATATATTTTTACATTTGCATAGAAATGTACTTTTTTCAACTTTAATAAGCAAACAGATGCAAGTCTCTGATCAAGGTGTTCTTGTTCTCATCTTTTCTTCTCTTTAGCAAGCAACATGTTGGCTCCTTTACCTCTCTCAGTTCCTCTCCCAAAGCAGCTTAATTTGTTTCTGTTCAGTCTGGAGCCTGGAAGTCCTGAGGATCTGTTGTTTTAGCTGCTGTGGCTCTTTAAAGCCCCTCTAAGTAGCCAGCACAAACACACAGCAGCATATCTTGGAACTGAGAAAATAAGGAGTCCTGTGGCAACAGAGCTGAGGCCAGGTGGTTAGCTGATCTCAACTCATCTCAGAGAAAATGTGTAACTCTTATTACATGTAGATTAGGAAAAGGTCAGGTCAGATAAACAACATCTTTTCCTAATTTAGACAGACAGTGACAAAATCAAAGGTTGCCATTGTCTTCAGCAGTTTCTAACTGAAAACTGCAGGCTTGATTCATGAAAACCTTTGTATATCCTTAGCTTCAAACTGGGAAGAAGTCCTCCAGAAAGTAAATTCTTAAGGTTTAGTGCATGCCCACCTGCTATTGTTAACCTGTCCTGAAGCCTCACGTAAGCCCTGGAGGTGATTTACATGCTACAAGCACTCTCAGGGATCCAGAGGCTTCAGCCCTGAATCCAAACCAAGCACTTTATGAAACTCAGCCCTCTTTTCTGCATGGCAGATTAGTGCTATTAAATCCTAACTTTCACTAAATGAAAGTGCAGCCTTGTTTGAGCCAGCTGCACTGAAGCAACATACTTTAAAACTCTCCCCTTGTTTAGGTTGATTTGATATCAGAACAATGTGCTGGTTTATACTGACTTATTCTGATTTAAACCAATACAAGCAAGATCAAAATCAAGTCCACTGACTGTAAAAAGCCAAAGAATGTATTAAAAAAAAATGTAGTTTGAGGGCAAGTAAAATCTCTAGCTTGTTTTTTTAATTAATATTTTCTTTTTCTGACATAGCCCCAGGCATCCAAATATATATTCTTCTAATCCCACTTGACCTCAACACAAATGTTTATGCCAAGGGTGTTTTCATGTTCCCAAGACTGGGGTTTAGGATAATGGATTCTACCAAAGGGCATTCTACATTTTTCTTCTTTCATTTTCAACCACCTTTCCATCCCCATTTTAATCCTGATTCTCCTCTCTTCCACAGATATGGTCATGCATAATATTCCTACAGATGCCATAGACTAAGGGCCATGCCTACTACAATCAGTACTAATAAATGCCTTTTACCTCCTAGCCATGGGACTGAAGTAAAAGAGGTTCTGTTTCTTTGTATATATCTGGCTTCTGTGTACATGTTGCTGCTGTTTTATTTCTGTTGACTTTCTGGTCCATTAAGTCAAATTCATCACTTAATTCAGAAAGAGTAAGAAAGAAAAAATTTTAAAATTCATTTGCTGACTGAAATAACAAATTTTGAAAGGAACCTTCTCAATTCTTTTTCTTTCAGCTTACGGTATGAATTTTGTAAAAGATAAATCTGAAGTATCACTGATGTCAGAAGTGAGCAGATTAGAATTTCATTCTATGTTAATGGAGTCAGAAAGGAGCATAGGAGATTTTTGTGGGCAATTCTGATTAATTCTTTGTCTGTAAGAAATGCACATACACACTGAAATTACATTTATAAAATCAGTCAAATAGCATTCAAAAATATTGTCATTCATATTTCTTAACCAAAACAAGCATTCTTTGAAAATTTGACTTATGAAAATTAGTAACAAAAAATGAAGCTCAAACTTCTGCACCTGCAAGCACATTGAAACACTTCCATTGTTATACAATAAAAAAAAATTGCCATATTTTAGTACTATTACTACTAATTGCTTAACTTTAGTTTGAGATGCACTTTTCTGGTGCACTATTTTTTGCTGTTCAAAGTCAAATAAAGTCATAGTAAAATATATTGCTCCAAAGTAAAATGCTTCAAAACATTTTAAGCTTTGCTTAAAAGCAAAACCCCAATTAACTTTTCTGCCAAAGTTCACATTTAAAATTTGTTTTGTTAACACTTGTGATGAAATAACATTCACAAAATGACATTCACAGAATAACCTAACTCAGATTATTTTTAATAAAAAAATTCAATGGTAAAGGGAAAGCCAATAAATGGAAAAATTAGGATTTGTTAAATACACAGAAGAAGAATTCACCTTTCTATCACTTTTAATCACATTTCTTTAATACAATTTGTATGAGACGTTTAACATCAGTATAACTAAAATTTTTATATTTATTTTCTTTAAAAAGAAATATCAGCTAATCAACACTATAGATCCAGAATATGACTGGAGTTTGTTATGATAGTTTACCGTCATGATAGCAAGATACTTTAAGAACTGTAGGAGGATTAATTTAGGAGGGTAACTTCTAACCCTTTTACTAATCCTTCTAACTGTAGGACGGTTAATTATACTTTGCAGAAAAATATTAGAGACAAATTCAACAAAAAACTGCAATAACTACAAATAACAACAACACCTACAAATAACAAATAATAAATTCAACACCTGAAAAGAAGGTAAGGACTCAACAAACAAAAGTCAAAATACAATTCACAATTCAGCAATTACTTCTGTAATTTCTTTAAATTATCCTTACTTGGGATTTCTGGTAATGGAGTCTACAGAGAAAGCTACTGAACTTCACATTATTTGAATTGGGGCTATTTTTGTTCCTAACCTGCTTTTCCAAAATGGATTGCTAATAGGCACTTACTGGAAGTAGTTCCTGGATATTTTCCCCTGAACATGGTGAAACATCTAAATATTGTAATATAATTAATAATTACCCTGGAATTCTTAAGAATGAATACTTTAAGGTTTTGACAGTGGATTATGGGGGAGAAATAACTTTAAAACTGTTGCAAAATACAAACAGGTTGTAGTATGTAAAGCAGAATTCCCCATGTAGTCATATACACATACACTGATATTCATTCCCTGAATCCTAAAGTAATTTAAAAGGATAATTAGTGTGTAGTGCCTGAATTGGTTCCTCAGAGGGTTAGTGTCCACCCTGTTTGTCACTGTTTCTTGCCTAATCCTGCCTAATGAGGGTTTATGTTAACATGGCTAAGCACTTGCAGATATGCACTACCAAGCTAGCTAAGCTTAGAGAAGACATGCTGTTCAAATGTCACTGCCTTTGGCTATCATGCTATAAGATACTGATTATTGCTTATTATGTTTTTTTATTCAAAAAGCTGCCATTTGTACTTGTTTGTAGGCCCTTGTTCTTACACAGGTAACAAGTAATGTCTGTGTTTTTCCTAGAGTTACACATTTTAATTTCCTTATTCTTTTGTTAAGAACTCTCTCAGTGGGATGAAATATTTTTGATTTATTGCTTTAATGCATTTAGAGCAAATTAAGTGGAACTATACTGAAAATCATACTAAAGTTCAAACAATGGCAAATATGTGTATCTTACAAATATGTTGGGGAGCTGAGTTGGGTTGGGCGTATTTTTTTTTAGTTTGCTTTTTTTTTAATCAGCTTGCTGTCACCTCATGAGAGTATTTCAGTATAAAATATTAGTTCTGGCTTTTCAGGTCTTGGTTAGCAGTTTTCATTTCAAAGAAAAAATTACTCCTTTTTTATTCTTTTTTTCCTATTTTAGAGGCTACCAGACCCTGTAGAGCATTAAACATCACAGTCAGATCTTTTCTCTCTGGCTAGTTGTGATTATCCTTTGCAGGGAGGAAGGCATCCTACTAGAGTCTGAAATGAGAGGTCAGTCTTCAGATCTGAGATTTGCTTCGAGTCTTTTTTTTTCATTTCAGAAAGGTGAAGATTCTCTTCTGTTATAATTGCCTACATTAGCTGTTTCTACCCTGCTGCTAGAAAGCAGTCTCAGGAGTGCACCCGAGCAGCTGACTCACATGTACTCTCCCATGCACACCATTGCCTGTCAGGCTGCCTAGGGCCAGCCTGCAGGCAGCCCATGAGCAACCTGCTTGGGCGTGTCTGGAGCAGCTCTCAGCGACCAGGCACACCAAGGATGGAAGGTCCTGACCACTGGCTCCCCTCCAAAGGCAGCAGAGATATATCAGGGAAGTCCCTGTCGCCATTCCAACACCAGGAATGTGTCCTGGCGTGGCTGCTGGGTAACCCTTGCCTTCCAAAGGGAGAATCCTCCTGAGTGCTGAATTGTCCTGCCCAGGAACGAGCAAAGATCGTGCAGGGTTCTGCATCCACCTGCAGTGCCACCACTGAGGGCAAAGCAAATGAGGGCAATGAGGCAACAGCTCTGAGCCTCCAGACCTTTTCCCTGCCTGGGAGTGGGGCTGGCTTCCACTTGCACAGCTCCTCCTGTTCCTTGCCTTAAAACCCTTAGTTCTGTTTACTGTCAGTGAAGCAGATATCATTGTGATTCACCGAATTCACAGTGCATTGGTTTGTACATATGTGCTTAAGTCAAGCCTGTAATCTCAAAATAAATTAGGCTGAGTGCTTACATTTTCAACCAGCTAAGTCTTTGGGTGTAGCACAGCTTTATACTGTAATAGATATAAAATATGTCTGTACCTCAGACTTTAATAGGGAACCTCATGAATCTCTATAGTTTCTCATTCCTCTGTAGACTAGTGTTGTTATGGCTGAGGCAAACAATTGTACATGCCACCATTTTGCTTGATTTCATCATGTGTGTCACTTAAAAATTGGTGTGGCATCAGTATCCAACTAAAATTCAGCCAAGGCATGTTGCAAATCTTTCTGAGCCTGATGTCAGCAGAAATTTCATGTATTTGATAGAGGGGTGACCATGGCAGCATCTTGTTTCTGACAATGGCTTGGGGATGCTCAGGAAAAGTAATGAGCCAGCTCTGAAATAACTTCCATCTGTGGTACCATTCATCCTCTGAAAACCAATGGTTTGCTAAGGTAGACCTGTTAATGCAACATTTTTACAAGTACTTCAGTCTGTTTACTTGGAATAAATGTGTCCTTTCTGAATCTGTTAATACTTTTCACTTCCTTAGGATCAGTATTGTGGCAAAAAATATTTGCAGTCAGAATAAGAGTGCAAAATTACTGCCAGAAAATTTCTAGTTCTCACTCTAAAATATTTCAGTGCAAGCTATAGTATTTTACAGTATAGTATTTTAAACTATAGGATGCTAGCATTGAATGTGAAAAGTAGAGTTGCTTGCCTACCATATGAGTATGTGGGGGAGGAGGATTCAGCATGTTGAAACACTTCTAATACACTCAGCTTCCATCTCTTCTTCAAGCTGGAAGACTGTTTTTAAGGAGTGAGACTATTCTTCTTTTGGCCACTGTCTGGAAACAGATGCCTTCAGCAATGACTTCTACAGCTGTTTCCCAAATCATGCATCTCAACATAAGGAAAGAAATAACTGGCATAAGTAAGGATGGAAATCTATTGAGAAAACGTCCCAAGAATACACCTCTACATCCTTTACATGTTATCCACTGAACACTTATTTTTTTCAGAAGATAACTACCATGTCCCCAGTTCCTAGAGTGTTACACCTACAAGATGGAATATCGCTTCCTCAGCTGCCAGAGCTCATCCCTGTTAGACAAAAGTAAGAGTCCCATCGAGCTTGCTTGGGCTAGCAGCCACATAGGCTATTTTCTGCTGTATCAGTCCTTCAGTGACTTGTAATTACTGAAAGCTGAATCCAGTCCATTTTTAATTTATTTAAATCACTTAATTTCATTATATCACAGACAAATTACAGGAACTGTTACTGTTTTGGCCACACAAAACTGTCTGTGGCCAAGATGCACAATGCTTCTCCAATTTGTCTCCAAGGGAATTTAATTAATTGTGAAGTGGGCAATATGGCAAAACTGGAATTTGTATTAATCATTAGCTCAGTAAAAAGTTCAAATCCTGCTCCACTTATCCTGACCAGAAAAGACCAGAAGGTTGCTGCAGAACAGAGGTACAAGATTTTTTACAGCTGCTCCTTCTGCATTAGTGAAATTAACAGTTCTGATTGCTAGTACATAAGGTCATTTATCAGTAAAATATGCACCAGGATTGATCCACTGGCCCAGTCAGCTTTCCAAGCACCCCAAATATAAAAGTAGTTGATTTTTTCTGTCCCACAGTGTTCCCAGACAATCAATTTATTCCTTCGTCTTGCCACACAAAGAAGTCCCATTGGGCCTTCAGAGGATAAGGAACAGAAAAAAAGAGAAAGGGCAAAAGAGGGACACACCATAATCACAAGAGGTAACCTTGGATGGTTAGAGATTATTTTAAAGCCATGATTTTTGAGCAAAAATCTATCTTTACAATGAACACTTCACACAGTAATTGACAAATACAGCAGCAATTTCACACAGTTCTAGTCATCAGTCATTTGAAATGTACAACTACAATATTCTACTGCTAATGAGTTTTAAGTGCATAATAAGTCAATTTGATTGACAGGCCTTGACCAATAGTAAAGTCAATTTTTACAGCTGAAATAAGTGTTTCTGCTATTGTATACCTTCATTAATTTCAGCTGTAGAAAAAGAATCATGTTTTAGCACCATGATAATCATAAAACAAATATGCTATCAGTTTGAGACACATGCTCTTATAATAAGCTTTTAAAAGGTTCTCTTTAGTAAGTGGACATATGAATTGAAACTTGTCAATACAAACAGGTTTAAGCAACCAGCTAAAAACTCAGGCATCTACCAACCAGGTTTGCATGTGCTGCTTACATAGATTGTGTTCACAAATGAGTTTTGCAACTTATATAAGAGTACAGATGAAGATTGAAGGCTGGATTGATGTGTCTCTAAAACTTCATCCTTAATGTGATATATTTAATAATGCTGAATTTCCTGGGGAAGATAAAGTATGGCAACTATATCATGCATTCCAAGTACTTCCATGGTAGGATTCTCAGTAGCACACAGTAAGGACTGAAAACCAGATTGCTTTACTAAGGAGTTTGATCCTATGTCTGACATTTTAAGTTAATAATATTGCTACTCCAGATGTTCTCTTGAATAGTAGCGAACATCTCTATATAGAGAATAGTTAGTGAGAGCAAAACAGAGAAAGCTAGAGGAAAAGAATATCCAGTAGTGTTAGCAACTTTAATATGATTAAACCATTTCTCAAAGACTGAGTCTGGAATTCTTCTTTAATAGTTTTCATAAAAAACAAAACAAAACAAAACAAAACAAAAAACCAAAACCCCAAACAAAAAACCCCCAAAAATAACCAAAAAGCCCCCCTAAAAAACACCCAAACACAAACAAAAAACCCACCCAAAAAAGCAGGAAACTAATTTTCAAGATATGTTTAACACAAAAATTAAGAAAGCAGACAGGTTAAATTAAGATGTCTGACCAAGAAGGTTGATGACATCCTGAAGATCTATAAGTACACAGAAATTTAATTCTGACACCACTCTTACTAGAGTTATCCTTTTTGGAGGTAATTGGAAGTTTTACAATAAAACACATTTAGTGTCAACATTATTTACAATTTTCCTTTAAGGAATACACAGACAGCTTACTTTGGTTCAACTTCACTGGACCTGAATTAAAATATAATTTAACACCAATATTTTATTTTGAATATTTCTCCTTGAGGACTGTATACTTGTAAATAGTAAATCTGGTAAATAGATTACAGACAGGAAGATTCACAAAACTCTGACCTCATATAAAGGACATGAACACATGAATAATAAAAATATAAATTTCAGTGTAATGCAGAAATAAATTTCACTCAGCAGAAATGGTGTGGCCACTTGGGAGTTACTATTTGGGTGCTGTTTGCCAAATATTCTTCCAGGTTCTAAGTTTTCATGGTAAGACATTCTCTTCAACAATTTGCCACTTGGGATGGGCCATTCTTTTTCATATTTTATGTGGTTCATCCCAGAGTTTTTACAGATTAAAAATCATGTGAAGGGATGGAAATAAGAGAGCTCAAAAGTATTGCAAAGCAGGAGTAAACATTTTGTACTTTGTTAAGTCAATGCCTCATGTCTTAAAATACAATGAGGAAGGGTCCTGAATCATTGGTGTAGAACAGGATAGTTTCTTCACAGTACTTTTAGAATAAATCCACAGTAAGGGGAAACAAATGTTTCAGCATCTTGTGTTTGTGATCACAGCTTCTATGTTCAGAGTGAGGGGTTTTAAAGCAGAACGTAGAGTCATATTCCTGCCTCTTACCAGAAGGAGGTTTGGCAGTCCAACAAGCTTGCTCAAAATCATCATAATAAACTGATGGGTGCTGTGACCATAAAAAGCACACAGAAATTCAGGACAGAAATATGTGTGTCTATGTATGCATGGTTCCTAAATAAAACAAACAAACTAATATAAATTATTTCTAATTTTCAAGTATATTAACTGGAAGTAATTATGCCAGTTTTAAGTGGGAAAATCTAATAAAATATACACTTAGGATATATTATAGATAGTGTGCATTTAAAAATGCATATATTAAGTTACATCAGCACACAAAATGAAGTATACAAATTTTAGGTTTTATTGAGAATATATAGGTTTCTACTGCTATTATATTGTGACATTTTGCACTGAAAGACCTCATTGTCAGAGACAACATAAGTGTAATCTTTCTGAACCTCATCAACATTAAATTTTAGTCATTCTCCAGAGTCAAAATTGATTGGGCAAGAAGTCAATCCACTTTCAGTTCCCATTCAATGCTGGGGCACTTGGCTAACTATAACCAATTAAATTATATATTCTGTGAGAATTTTTTTTTTACAGGAACCCTTTCCAGCTGCTGAATTGTTACTTACTAATTTAATGTTAACTTCTGAAAACCTATCAGATAGCAGAATTCTATTAATTTTAATCTGAAATCCCAAAGACTCTGTTTCATAGAATAAATAATATAAACTAAAAAAAGGCTTAACTGTTATTTCTCACTATGATATTCCCACCACTTGACTACATAAAATAAGTCTGTAAATCTGAGAAGAAATCACAGTTTAAATCACTTAATCTTAGCTGACCATGTTGAAATCACTGTTGGATGGATTCATAGGCCTTGAAATAAGTCTTGCAGTGAAATACTTACAGATCAGAATCTGTTTAAGCAGACCAGACTTAAGAACAGAACTAATCCTTGTCTGCAAGCATCTGTACAAGGAGAAGGTATCTGATATTAGAAGGTTCTTTGGTTAAAAGGTGCCCTCATAAAAACACAACGTAAGGAAAAACAAACAAACAAACAAAAACAAAAACAAAAACAAAAAAAAAAAAACAAAAAAAAAAAAACAAAAAACAAAAAAAAAACAAAAACAAAAACCAAAGAAAATCAAAACCAAACAAGGAAATAGGAAAATTTATAAAACTGTGAGTAACTGCAAAAAAAACCCAACTTGCCGGGATGTGAAGGTGTTTCTCCACCTCCTAAAGAGGAGGGACTATAATCCCCTAGCAAGTCATAAGTCTCCTGGCAGAGCCTGGGCAGATGTGGCACAGATCCAAACCTCAGCCTCAGTAATCCATATTCATCTTCCAGTGATGTTAACTGGCTGTCTCTGTGCCCGACTGGAAAGTTCCCTGGGAGAAGCGCCCAGAAATTGCCCCACCTGGGAAGGAGGTGTGTGTGTGCAGCCATGGTCTGACAGACACCCAGAGAGCAGCAGCTGCTCTGTGTCACCACACAAGCATGCAGGGACTTTGCTGGGTCCCACACCATCACAGCATGCCCTCCTTCTGAAGAAGGGCAATGCCTGTATCATCACCTCCCTTTCTGTGTATTCCTTAGAGGCTGAAGTATTTGACACTCAGTCAGTATCCTCCATCTGAAAAGATAAAGAGGCATAGCTCTCCTCTCCCAGGAGACTGCATTAACCACAAGCCACACAGCTGGGAAAGGAGGGGGCTGCTCCTGTTGAAACCCTATGTCAGCAGAGGAAAGAATGCAATATATCCAAGGAAGATGTAAGAGGGAATGCAAGAGGGAACATGACTCTGTGGCCTAGTGCCTACAGCACTCATCTGGGAGTGGGTAGACCTAGATTCCACTTCTCGCTTCAAGAACAGCTTCTGTATTTTTATATTAAAGAGTTATTGGTTTTGGATACCCTGAGGTTGAGCCGATGAGATTATTGAACCCAAATCTCACACATTCCAGGTAACTACCAATGAGCAAAAGAACAAAGTGTTATAGAAGTGATAACTGCCATCTCAGATAGACTTAAAAAAAAAAAATGGTGTGTGACTGTTTGAAGGACCAGACTTTGTCACTGACTGTTGTGATAGAGCCCATCTCCAGAGCCTATGGCTGCCTCCTCAGCCATTGTGCCTTGGGGACTGTCTGGAAGAGTATCAACTGGTCAAACTCATGCCAGGGCAGACTCATAGGTTTCTTCATCACTGAAGATGATAGCATGCCAGTGTTCAACCCCATGCCCTGGTCTGATTTAGTTTGTCAGAGGAACTTTACTGACAAAACAGTAGCTAGGGGTAGCAGTGGAGCCAAAGAAGCTAATCCGAATTCCCCGTCATCATTCAGGTGTGAGATACGTGCCTTTATGAGTAGTTTTACCAGATGCACTGGCAAGCCAGTGGTTAACCATACCGAGTTAGTTTTATTTTCAGTGGTTTTCATGCTCAATAAAATTTTCTTTTTCACAAGAATGCTCTCTTTTTTTTGGTTATTCCCATTCAAAATCATAAAACCAGCTATTTTTTTAAAAGTAGTGAAAACAATCCAAGAGTATGCACAGTAACCCACAATTCTCTGGTGGCAAAACTCAGTCAAGTTTCTACCTCACACAAATGGCTTTTGCAAGTGTTGCTGATAATGGAGTCCTTGTGAGCTCTTACTGAACCTTTTTCTTATGATATAGAGTTGTTTTTCTAAGGGCTCTGTTGTTATTCAGAAAAGAAAAGATGGAATCAAATGTTCAAGCTTACTTTAAAAATATGAGCAAATATTATGATAAATAAAGAAGGAATATTAAAGTTAAAATTATGCACAGCACTGAGGGGGCAATTTTCCTCTTAGCACTGGACACGTATTGGGAGTTTCATGTTGGCAGCTGCTGAGGAAAACTTAGCCAGCAATTACTTTATTTCCGTCTGGAAAGGGGAGGATTATAAGGCAGCAGTTAACTGGCAAAATATCTGTGAAAATCAAGGCTGGAACAGCTGATGTGAAATTAATAATTCTAAGCAATGCCTGAGAAAACCTGCACAGAGAGTATACAGCACTTATGAACAAATTTCATCTGGAAACAAAATCTTGTCATTCACTCTTAAAATGGCCTGAGATATCTTTCAGTCTGTTTTGTTGGTATTTTAGAATTTGCTTTCAAGTTAATTAACTAACTAGCATGCAAAAGGCTACCTAGGTGTTTGACTGGTATCTCCTAGAGCCTGCTGAACAGATGCACTGGAACAAGAAAAAAAAACAGGTAGATGCACTAAGTCAAAGAATTTTAGATGTAACAGAAAGCACCAAAAGTGATTTCCAAGGGAAAAGAAAATAAATCCACCTTTTATTTTTATACATTGTGACACAAAGCATAGTGACATAGTGACATGCTTACATACTAGTTTTAGCTTGTAGGACTCCATTCTACTTCTTTTGTATTATAAATAATTTTCTCCCATTTTTGACCTTTCTTCACATAATTCTAAAGCAATTTACTTCTCAAAGCAGGTATTCGGTTTTAACTGTGTAGTGTCTACAGATCATTCTGAGCAAAAGCATTACCCTGAAGAATTCCAGGAATTTAAAGGAACTCTTCATGAATTATTTCTTTTAAAAAAGGCAATAGAAATTATAACTGTTGAAATTAGATTAACCTTTTACTTTTTCAGTTCCTGTATTACTGATGCATTACTTACAAGAAGTATTCAACATTTCTTTATCTCTTTACCAAAGATTTTCAGCCCTAAATTTGCAAAGCACTATCGTTATAAAATTAAGGTTGCTTTATTTATTCCAGGTATTTAAAAACAAGCTCTCCTTCTTCTAGGGTCATCTTTGGATTTTAAGATCTTATTCACTATTGTCTGCTCATTATAATAAATATGTTTCATGTAATAAAATCTATAGTGAGTTATAGCAAGTGTTTCTCCTTAAGCCATTTGGAGTTTGATTGCTGACAGTAATATACCCTTAGGGGTGAAAAAAAAAAGTGTAAGATATAAAACAGAAGTAATATTTTTCTCACTCACTCTTTGCATGTTTTTTGGAATTTTTTTTTTTTGTTGCTTTTTGGGGAGGTATTGCTTTTGGTTGGTTGCTTGGTTGATTTTCTTTGTTCTTTTTTTTCCTCTAGATTTATCTTTTTTGAACCTATTAATGCTTTTTAGCATTCCTGGCATCCCATAACAATAAGCTGCTTGAGAGAAGAATAGCTAGAGTGATCCTTGTCAGCAACTATTTATTATCAGCCTCAATATTCAAAAGAATGGGGCAGGAAGATCCTATGGGCTGAGTCAGCACATGGAAATCAAAGAATGAGGAAGGACTCAGGAAGCAGTTATTACTCTCTTCCTAGCACTTTTACTCAGTGAAAGGGCTCAGCAGGGTAGATGGGACCCAATCTGATTCCCCAGCTGCAGTCTGGACAGTCTTCCTGACAGCCCAGCAGAGTTTTTCTCTACTCAGTCGGGAGCATTTTCTAGGGAGACCCATCACACTTGATTCCATCTAGCATTTGGAGGATCACTGAATCATTGCTTGAGCTGCATAACCAGATAACCAGACTATTCTTTGTCTCTGCTTCCTTCTGATGAGTCTGCTTTCCAATCTCATAAATCTCCTACAGCTCTACTGTTCCCCTCCATAACAGCCCAACAATCAATACCCTTTGCTTCATGCACATCTTGCTCCCTGCTTGCCAGCAGTCCAGACAATCTTCTCTCCCCATTAAGAGAGACTAGAAAGCAGCATGGCTCATGGACATTCTCCCTGCTCTTGAAGCTAATGACACAAGAACATTAAAGGAAGGAATGAAAGGAAGCCCTGACAGGAGCACATATATAGCATATATGCCTGTCTGTCTAATTGCTTTGCACTTGCTCATGATTCCTTCACAGTCAGATTGGAAGCTAAATGAGGGAATTATATCAGTTCCATGAGTAATAGTAGACATAATTATGCCAGAGATTTAGCTGCAAAATTTTTCCATCAATGCTAGGCAAAATTTCACCATTATAGGCCATGTCCAAACTGATGAAATAGCATAGTCTGGGGCTGCTAGCAAAAGTAAAAGTGTAGGGGAAAAGGAATGATCATGATATGAAGCAGCTTCTAAAATCTGACAGACTGACTACACTGTGATGCTTTACATCCATATAAAACTGCAAAATAGATAAGAAGGACTATCTTTCAATGTAGAATCCACAGAACATCTGAAAAAAATTATCGCACAGCTAGTGAAGAATGCCAGAATTGATTTTGCACACTCATCATTGGTAAGCTGTTAAACACATCTCAAATCTTGAAGTGAAAATGAGTTCTTCAAGTATGCAAATTCATAGATGATAGATTGTCTGTGGCAATTGAGAGTCTGGGAGAGACCTCTGATTCAGAAGTTTTTTCTGATTAGAGGGTCATATAGAGAATATCAAGAGAAGGCTATCCAGTTCCTTTCTACCACTCCACCATTTGCAGAAAGAATTCTGTAAGATCTGCCAGTCTTATGATCTTACAGTCTTAAAAGCGATTCACCTACTGCAGGGCAAAAAGCCTTCTCACCTCAGAAGAAAGCCCATGTTTTGACATTCAGAAGTATCTTCTGGTCTCATTTGGGTGTTTAAATCTAAGACATATCAGCAGACAAGTCACTGGGAATTTGTAACAAGTCCTGGATTCAAACACCAAGGACTTGTTATAAATCAAGAGGTCATTGTCATTGTAGTGTCAATAAGAACTATCCAGCAAACTTCTGAGCTCCAACTACTTAAAGACAAATTTTCAGTTAATAGCTGAAGAATTATATCCACAGAGATTCGGAGAAATAACAAACGAGTCAGAAAGAAAAAAAGTCTCTAGATCTTATTCTCATTTTTAAAAGGAGCTTTATACACACAGTTAGACCTTTCATGTGAACACCTGAGCAATCTACCTTGTCTCTGCCTTGGAGCAGGAGGTTGGACTTGATGGCCTCCAAAGGTCTCTTCCAACTTAATTCCTCAATTCTGTGATCCTTTTTTCACAAAGTTCTCACAAATCTGTACTCCAATCATCCTGAAATCTGCTCCCTTCATTGGCACCAGATTCTGCAAAGCATTCTTTCTTTACCAATCACTCACTTCAGTCCTTTTTGTTTGTCAGACAACTCCATTCCTAGAGCTGCACAGACATTCTAAAGCAAATCTTCACAACTGTCATGTTGTCAATATTTCTTCACCTGCAAGGAGGCAATTAATTCAATAAGCAATAGACAAGTAAGCCAAGTCCATGACCAAAAGGAGAAATAACATCCAGAAGCCATGAGTTTCAAATTGAGTAAAAATTCCTATAGATGTTTTTTGAGAAGAGGTTAGAGAAATCTGTATTTTTTGGACATCTCTGTCTCACCCTATTACTTACCCTATTACTTGGAGAATTATCCTATTTCTGGTTAATCTGAATCTGAATCTAAAGCTGGTAAGAAAATTAGGGTCAACCATATTATTCCAGAGAGACAACATGAACCTCACTTGGTTTCCTGAAATATTCTATTTGCTATAACTGCTGGAGGGTCACTCCACCTGTGTGTGACAGCAGGAAGTCAGGGAAGAAAAAAGAAGGAAAGAAAATTTGAAGTAGTAAAAATGTCTTTCAAGGTGCAGAAATCTCTATATTGCAAAAATTCAATGAGGGCTTATAGCTGTAACAAACTTATTGAAGAAGAATAATAACATGCAGTTCTGTAACCACAAGAATGTTGTAATCATGGTGCATGTATGAAGCTATTTTCTCTCAACATCCTTTTGTTGAACAAGCAGAGGTTCTGACAGGGATAGTCACACATACACATCCTCTTGTGCTGGCAGATGGTTTGATTTTATGGACTGCCTACCCACAAAATATCTCACTAATAACTTGCTTGTCTTGTATTTGAGTCAGTGAGATGACCAAATGGTAAGAAAGCGCTTTGCCTGCTATGCTTAAGTCCTCAGGAGAGGGAAGTGATTAGCTTAGTCCTGTAACAACCATTTGAGTGCAGCCCCTAATCCCTGCCAAGAGTAATAGTTCATGTTGCTTCATAAAAGGACATTCTGTAGTGACCCAAAGACCTGCAATGCCAGAGAGTTTGTCTGGCTTCCATGTCAGGCCATTGATATTTGTTATGCCTTTCACCACCAGATTAAAGAGCTCATTTGTACCCATTCCTTGTTTCTCTTCATGAATGACACAACGTAATTAAGTCACCTCTCAACCTTCTCTTTCATTAGCAATAAAATTATTTTTACAAGTCTTTTCTGAATCATCTCCAATTTCAACACTCTTCTAAAAATTGCCACTATTGTGTGGTATGCAGGATTTTAACAGGAGGTTTAAGCAGTGTCAGATGCAAACAATTTCTTGTGCTCCTTGCTCACCTGTTCATATAGCCTATAACAACAGTACCTCTTTTTTTTCCTGCAGCAATACACTGGAGTCCACATTGAGTAACACCTATACTACAAGTCCTTGCTGTAGATCAGGATTGTTGCTTTCCAGAGCATAGTGTCTATTTTGCTATGTAAGATCAATAGAAGCACAGCAGTGAATGGAGGTGCATTGGAACCCCTTCTGATGAGGGTAACTCTTCTTTTTTCTCTCCCAATCGTTGTATTATTTTGTTTTCTAAATTAATTTTTTTCTTTTTAAGTTGCATTTGTCTTATAAAAAGTGCTGAAAAGCTGCTAATTTGGTCCAAATTCTTCTCCTTGCTAAGTTGTTCAGATCAAGGAAGGTTAGATTTCAAAAAAACTCAAGTGAATACCCCACATATTTGTTTTTGTTGCAGAGAACCTAAAGCAGCCTTCACAGCCCAGTCCTCCTCACAGACAGCTGTGCTGGCAGCAGCAGGACTCAGAGCAGCTGAGAAGTGAGAGCATTGACTCATCTTGTGTAGGGTGCTGCTTGGTGGCTTTGAAGCTGTGAGTGAGGGTGAGGACTTGCACAGGGATGTGCTTTACAAAATACTATCTGCTTATAGGAAATTTATTATACTGTAGATTGATTTGCTTTTAAGGAATTATATATTTTTTTATGTTAAACATTAAATTTAGAGTTGGATTTAGGCATAAAGAGAGCTAAAGAATAAACTATTTATATTATATTTTACTTCCTAAAAAATGTGGTGGACTTATTATTGATTTTGAAGAATTCTTGTCAATTTTTATCAATTAGTTACTCTTATCTCACGTAAGTTAATTGCCTGTAAGTGCACTGTTGTTCCCATTAGAAGCTTCACATGTGCAATCCATGGGCAACAAATAATGACAATGGCAATAAGCTTTGCTGCTCAGCTATCTCTAACTGGAGCAGGGAACTAAAAGACTATAAACATAAGAGACCTTCTGTGGCACTGCTAAGGATTTTGATTATATTTTGGAGTCAGTAATAAAAGCAGGTATTCCATTTACTTTGATTTGGACTGATCAAACCACATGTGATTTCAGAAAAAGAGTAAGGTGCATGCAAAAGAAGTTGCCACTGTTCTGGTCCTTTTTACTGGATGGACAAACAAACTTACAAAGAAGCTGTTTCAATTTTATTAACAGTAAACATAAACAGCTGAACCAGAAGAATGCTGTAAAACTTTGTGTCAGGTATATGACCCACTGCTGCTAATTGCTTGTTTCAGTGTTATAGGGGAAAAAAAAAATTTAAAAAAAGTAGAAAGAGTGGGTCAGATCGGATTTTGAACTGTGTCTTTTTTTTCCCACTTGCATAATCCAGTTTCTATATGTAACAGCATGCAATGGATCAGGATGTGATTAACGAGGCTCATAGTGTGTTCACATCAGGAAATATTTGTTAGCTTTCTAAAAGGAACTGTATATTTCTATTTTTATTAAGTTTGTGATTATGTAGTATTAGGCATAGGAGATTGAGTATTATTGCAGTTTCCAAATTCCAAACTCCACTCTTTTTCTATTTTTTCTTTTCCCCTGATAATGAGTAGCATTCTTATGCCTAATACTCTATATTTGCAGTTTAACAAGCTCTCACAACTGTCTCTTTTTGCTATCATCTCTATTAAAAAGATACAAGATCTGAAGAACAATGATTAAAGAAAGAAGTTTTAATCACTCTTTGGTTATTAAATATGTGATCTGCCTTTTTTCAAAGGTTCTGACTTGCCCATATTGATAAGGTGAGTGGGACATAAGAATACCCAGAACTTTGGAAATTATGGCATTCATACAGGTAAGTACCAGATTTGAATATGTAACTTGCAGAACTTGTTTTTACTTTTTTTGTTTTTCTGAATGTCTTGCCTCGGGGAGAGATAAATCCGTGATTTAGGGGCCATGAATTACACTCTTCATTCACCTTGCTTCGAGTATCAACTTCACAAATACTTGACTGTTTATCTTGACACTCATGTCCAAATGCCATGGCATTTTTCTTTTTTTTTTTTCTTACTGCATTTATTTGAATTGTTGTCATGGGTTTGGGTGAGGGCAATGGACAATGTTTTTCTGCAGCTAAAGAATTCTCTTTCACTTTAAAGGCAAAACAGCCTTTAAGTAAGAAACTGGCATCAAGCTGATGCATACAGATCTCCTGTTGTCACGCTGTCCAACAAATGAGCAGACGTAAATTAGAAGGAAGAGGTTTGATATTGCTTTCATTAATGAAAAATTATGGCACCAACCCAAAAGTTACTGAAATCTATCTGAACTATTATTTAACCCTCAGTCAGATTAAGTTCAACAAATTTAATTTTATAATTATATTATTGTGGATGCGGCTGCAACATGACTGTGAAAAAAAATCCCCAGCAAAGTGCAAGTAAAGGTTTTCAAACTCTGACACTCCAGACAGTGATGGAACACTTTTTCCCAGGGAAATGGCTGGAAGCTGGGGCAGGGTCTGCTTCAGTGCTCCCTCTGCTGCCCTGCTCCTGGCTGAGGCAATGGTATGAGCTCTGCCCTGATGGGCCTGGGAAAGCTCCCAGCAGTCCTGGCTCTGGGCAGTCCTGCCCACTGGGCATCCTTACTTGTATTTCTAAAGGAAAAAGGAGTATTTAGCAAACAGCATTGTTTGCTGTACTAAGGGATGAATAACTTAAAATGTTCACGGATTTCTTCTTAAATAAGAGCAACAGGGAAGCAGGGATAGGAAATATTACTTCTTGAAATGGTTAGTCTTTCCACAGGCTGAGAACAGAATAGGTAAGTGGTCAACCTTTTGTATTCTTCCAACATAGGGAGACCTCTAAGCAGATCTCTAGGCTGTCCATGCAGAATTGCTGAGTGTGATTGTCTAAGGAAGTTTACAGATCATTATATGGAAGGTAAATTTCTTATACGTCTGAATTAACTTTTCATAAATGTATCATGGAGCTCAATATTTTGTACTTACAAGTGCAAAAGCACAAAATATTTCAAAAATTAAGTTGGTTTATTGGCTTATGCATACTGGATATGTATTTGAATCTTGGTTCACTAATTTTCTGAAGAACAGCATTTTGTATTGTGTGTAATAACAAAAAAGTCTCTTGATTTTTTAAAAGAGTTTTTGTTCTCAATTTGCCTTTGCCTTTGATAAATTGAAGGAACCTCTAAAGATATTTAAAAAATACTTTGCAATTAATATTTGGTATAAATATCTAAACTTTATAATAAGTTTGCTCATGAGCAAGAGATAAGGTTCAGGATGATGGCTAGAATGTGTGTACATATATACACACTCTATTTTAACCAATTACATGGAAGTATATACACATGCATATATGCATGTGTATGTATATACATATTATAGATATAGATACACATTTAATATTTATATTTTAAAATATCATATAATTTGGATTTCTTTTCTTCACTGCATTTGCTGTGCTGTGTATTTGCAGGTGAACCTGCACAACTGCTATACACTCTGCGATGGATAACACAGAACACAACTCTGCTTTTATACATCAATGCTGGGTTTTTTTTCCTTTTTCTTTTTTCATTCCTCTTTTTTAATTCCACAAAGAATGCTGCCTTCAGTCAAAACCTTTAATCCTCGTGTCCTATAGTGTTTATGGCAAGAAGTGAGGTCTATTTAGAGAGGCATTTCAATTCCCCCTCAGGCCAAAAGAAAAACATGTTATTTCTAATGCCAGCACTGTGGCCTCATATGCTAGGAAACTAGTGACATTTTGACATAGTCAGGGACAGTTCTGAATTACGTGGTGCTGCTGTTCATAACATAAACTGGAGCTTAAGCACTTAGAGAGCCTTCTCTATATCTGTAACCTTGTTTCTTCGCTAGACAAGTGACTGTCTGCAGGGAATGCAGCAACACTGATGTAGTGTTTGAGCTAGGCTGCACAGTGTGTTTTCTGGGTTACCCCATTGCTATGCACCAGCACTGGCCAGCTTCATCATCTGAGCGCTTCAAATGCAGCTGCTGTGCTGGGAGTGCATCACATACTGGTTCAAGGACTCAACCACCAAAAGCATAATAAGGCATTGGAGCCAAAAGTGGTCAGTGAGTGCTGCACTGTCATGGGCACCTTGCAACACAAAAAGATGCCTGGCATGGCCTAGCCCTAAGCTCAGGGGGAAAGACTGTGTGAAGAAACACTGCCTTGTTCTGGCTGCGAGACTCTCATTTCTAATCTCTTCTAGAGATTTTGTTTTACAGCAAATAAGAAGGTTTTGGTATGCAAGCTCAAGGGATCAAAATGGTGTTGAAGAACTTGCGGGTTCATCACTTTTCTGTAAATAACATACAAAAGCAATTTAGTATGGACACAGCAACATATTCACAGATTGCATTCCCCTCTTCCATTGACAATATCTACTGCTACCAATGTGCTACTTCCTCTTTACACATGCCTCAGCTGTAGAGTGTTCTTTTAATTTTTTTCCTTTATATTCTGACATTGAGATAATTTTTTGAATGAAAAAGTACCTTCCTTTCTTTTCACAGCTTTTGCTGTTTGAAAATCTATGTACAACACTGGATCCCTAAACCTGCTAGGACAGTTTATTTAGAAAATATAAATACTTCTCAGTAAGTTTCAAGTACATTGCATTTATACAAATATTTCATCTGGATACCTGAAGCATTCATTGCATCTCCTGGAGTACTTCACTGGGCTTTCATTTCCTAGGCAGCCCAAAATCTCTGCATGATCTCCATTGTATTCTAAAGCAAGAATGGACTTCACAGTATGTTGGACTGCAGCATCTTGAAATTTCCTAACCTTAATCTTAATATTTTCATTTTAGTGAAAAAATATGAAATGGCAGCCAAGACCAGTTCCTCACTGCAAACACACTATAAAGAAATGCAGGCAGAGAGAAATGTGGTAAGGAAGTTTTTTATTTGTGGACAAGGCTCTTGGATTACTTATATGACCTGATAATTCTGGGGAGCAAACTCCACTTTGTGGCAGGAATAAAGTTAGTTTTGGTTAGGGGGGGAGTGGGGTGGGGAGGGCTGTGTTTGTTTCTTTGTCCACTTTGCTCTAATTTTGATGAAAAGTAATAAAACTGCATAGTAATGGAGGATGATAATCTCTATTCTGCAGGAAATGGGTGTACACAAAAAAACTGCAAGGCAGGCAAAGCTAAAATGAACATCCTATTACATAGGTCTAAATGGTGCACTTCTCTAGGTATTTATGGGTTTTTATGATTTATACAGGTATTTATGGGTTTCTTTCTTCCCCTAGATATATTAATTTGACACTATATTTAGATATTTTAAGAGTACTTCTGAAATATAACTATTTCATATTATGTTTTGATGAGATTATATTAAATTACCGTATTTCAAATGTACCAAAGTATCTCCAAATATCTGCTGCTGTTTTAGTCAAAATATATAAATGACTGAAAGAAATTCCTTGATGTTACTGCTTTTTTCTTGACTTGGTGTCTCAGTAGAACATGTTATTTGATTTTTTATATGTGATTAAATTTTTGCTCTTTTTTACATGCAATATCTTGTTATCAAAAAGCCTGGGTATAATAATTTGATTGTTGTATTTTTTCCCTATATGCATGGGAGAGAGATCATACACCAAGTTTTCCTCCCCATTCATCAAAAATTAATATTTTTAAATTTCAGGGGGTTCAATAATTTTAATTTTCAATATAGCAGTATCATAATTAAGCTCTGTATTTTATAAAAATATCTGTATTAAGTATTGTAATATTTATCCTTTTTGGGTAGTTTTAAACATGTTGTTTAAACCACACTTTCTGGAGTTGTCAGCTTTAGCATATGCAATGCTTTATAAGAAGGGAAAATAAAACCCATTTTATGCTTAAACAAATTTTGAAAACCTTTAGAGATGTAGATTGGCAAAAGCAGAGAATTTCACTGAGGTGGTTTCTAGTGACTGAATGAAGTTTTCATTAAACAGTGCATCTGTATTCTGAAAGAGGTACATGAACTGACTGGTAAATGTCATAATTGTAGAATCTCTTCATACAACAACCAATTACAAGTTCTTTAATTACTAGTTTGTGCTCCAGAAAGGGTGGATTTATGCTTCCTTAAAACCATAATTATCTTGTCTTCATTCCTGACAGTAAGTATATTGCGTAATATTAACTCACACTGTGGGAATATGAACATGCAACTTGCTGGCTTATAACTTATGTAGTAAATGAAGTATGTTTTCCTCATTAAAATAACGACAGCTTTAATCACATGCATTATTATCTAGGCCACTTAGACTAGAAAAGGAATTATGCTAGCTTGGATTTGTATTGCAAAGAAGACACATAGATGACCCTATAGTTGAAAAAGAGTTTGTTGAATAGGCTTGACTACTTTATGCCTGTTTGCAAAACTGTAGTCAGAGATTTTTTTTCTCCTTCTAAGGCATAATTATGAGGTTTATCCGGTGGTGGTACAACAAATCAGAAAGGGTTTCTTGATTTCATATGGAAGAAAGAAAAAATTGACCATTCTCGTAAATTTACAACTAAAGTAAATGATTCCTCCCACAATATGTTATCAAGATAAATACCTCACTTTCCTTGATTATTTACTCATCAGAATCAGAGTTTTTATCAGTATATGCTGTCATTAGTAGACGTGGCATTTCCAGAGGTATTTGCAGGGGAAATCATAAGCAACTACCATGAAGTATTATATTCTAAAAAGGAATGGAGTACACATTTGAGATTAGTATGAAAATTCTATCTTTAATAAAGATAACATTAGTATTTAGAAAACTGACTTATAAAGAGGGGGAAATGAGGGTAGGTTCTTTCTTTTGTCTTTTTATTTATTGTAAAAACCTATTTCAGGATAATGATGACATTCTTGACAGTACTTGAATGCATTTATATCTTAAATACTGATCTTTTCCTTACTTTTGTAGCCAGCCAAGGAATTGAAGCATAAATTTATTAAAGAACATAAAATTCAGAATTATTATCATTTCAGAGGACTCAAAACAAACCTATCCTCTCTCTTCTTTAAATTCTTGCTTTAAAAAAAATCATTTAAATAAAAGTCAGAAGAAATGGTGCTTTAAAATGCAAAGATAGGAACTCTTCAGTGGTATTGTTTTTTCCATCACGTTTCACTTTTGAACAAAGACCCTCGAGAAGGAGAGGGTAGGGAGTGCAGGGTTATGGATGTCTGTGGCCTGTGAACTAAGGAAGAGGCTGGAGGGATTAGAAGAAGCATTGGTGTCAAGACAGAAAGGAAAAATTACACGGAGAGGCTGAGAAATATACAATGAAGCTTTATTGCTTTCAAGTCAATGAAGCAATCTAACAGCTTTCAACAGTTACATATCTTGCATAAAACAATAGCTCAGCACATCTGGCCTTCTCATAGACCTAAACCTCAACCTTACTGGCAGGGAAAGCTGTCTCCGCTGCAGGATTTTTCTGCTGGAAGACCTTGCAAAACAGTTGCACAACTGTAAAACAGGGAATCAGCAAAGGTGTTGCTTATGACTGGAGACAAGTTACTAAATAATAACTTTTTTTGTGTGTATATTGGGTTTAGTTGTGAGAATGCCACAGCTTAGTCATCAAAGTTGGGAAGCTTAGCAAACCAGCTTGGTAGCTGAGGAAAGAGGCAGCTGAAGATGATGAGTACATACAAACAGCTGAGTGATAAGGACTATAATGAAAGAAGCTCAATACAGTATGTACCAGACTTCAGTGAGGACATTGTAGAATAGAAGAGAATTCTCGACACTGAGCCAGGAAGGCACAGGCAGGTTATCAGATAGAGAGCAATTGTTCACGTAATTGTGGTAGCATTTGGCTAAATCTCACCAATATTCTGTTAAATACAGGTTCGCCTTGGTGGATGAGCTCAGCCTGGTCTTTTTCAAAGCTCTTATGAATGTCTGTGATCCTTGTTCTCTTGGCAGATTAATTAATTACAGTGACATTGGCAATTATAGTTTCCTCTGTCTCCAGTAGTGTATTCCAGCCAAGGGTTATCCCATGCTCTCATAATTCCTGTGCAAGCCTAGGAGGTAAGTAGCTATGAAATAGTGAGCAGGATTTTAGGTTCCCACCTAGTGAAGAAATTACCAAATTTCTATTGGAGCTACTGTTGGTATAATTGCAACAGTTTTGATAATGGTCAAGACAGTTTGGGAGTGAGAAAATAGTCAAGAGCAATATGCATTCTGATGATATTAACACAGAAATTTATTTCAATGCTAACAAAGGGGTCTGACCACCATCAGTCTGGTATATCTCTCCTTAAACTTGGAGACTTGACAATAGCTTGCCTGCAAACAATTATTACAACATGTAGCAGATTCTATATTTCAAAGATTTTTTTTATAAATTCTCATGGAAACATACTTAATACTACATTTTCATTCAAATCTCTAATGACTTCTAGTGAGAAAAATATAAAAATTGTATTTTTAAAATCTTGGAAATGTAGCATGTGGAATATTTAGTGGTGTAAATCATGCAAACAGAGTGGGTGTGAGTTTCATTTTCACCAAGTAGCCCTAAGTTTTCCACTGGTGACCACTCAGTCAAATGAAGTGAAATTTACAAAAAAGGCTCAAAATTGGTCACATTAAAGACACTTCCTCTACAGTCTTTGGTGTTCATGGTGTGTTTGGGTATTTGAAAAGCAAAAACCTTTGGAAAAGGTACATGCCAGGTACAGCAGCACTCAAATTCAAAATATGAGTGCCAAGGCAGGATCAATTCAGGTCTTTAAGAACTTGACATACAGTTAATATGACTTCAGAGGAAAAATGTAAATAGGATTAAGAGATGAAAAGCAGTAAGGAATGGAAATTGCAGGTCTGTGCTGGATACAGCAGAACTCAATAAGGAAAGATGTTTCCATGTGAACAGTAGGAAATGGTTAATCTGCTGCAAAGCTATGACACTTCCAAAACTCTATACTTTGCACTCCTATCTCATCATGTAATATATCCTCTGAGGTGTATCATACCAACAGAAGTACTTCAATGTGCCAAAAATGAGCTTGGTGTGGGCTAATTCCCTCACCTACATCCCCATGAAGCTTTAGAAAGAAGCACTTCTGGAACTGGTATGTGAACTACTCTGATGAAGTATTTAAGATAATTTTACAAAGCAGTTGGAAGCATGCTCTGTCCTGAGGGCATCAGATCTTATGTGGCAGTGCTCACATAATTATACTAAGATGGATTGCCATATCACTCCCTGGGCCTCTGCCTGGAATAAATCCCACATCCAGCTAGAGAAAGAAAAATGTGACTTGCAGGACTGGCATGAATCTTATTATGTCCCAGTACTCTAAAGAGAGACCCAAACCTTATCAATCACTGATTTCTTTTAAGTGTCACTCAATTCTAGCTTCATCAGAAAATACTAGTGATACCCACATTAAAAAAAAAAAAATGTAGCTTAGATATTACTTGTGAGTTGATCTGTCCCCTGAAACAACCTGTCCCACATCTCTGGTATTCCTTAAATTGACTGGTAAGATTTAAATTAATGACATCACATATATAATTCTGACTTTTTCTCAATGTGAGGTACTGGTGCATTTTCTGAGGCTGAAGTTGCTGTATTTATACCCTACTCCACAAATATATTTTGACAAATTATCACCAGACCTTTGGTGACAATGGCAAAAATGTGTTGCATAGTTAGTGAACAAGTATGGATTCAAAGGCAGATATAGATATGAGATCCTTGCAGAAAAAAAAGGTATCTCTCACATGCTTAAGAGATAAAAAGCCTTTGTAGTTTACAGATGAAAAGCTGTACTAATTTAAACTGTAATTCTGCACAGCCACAGATTTCAAATTAAAAATCACCATCTCTCAAAATGCATTGAGATGGAATGTGCAGCACAACACTCAGGTTGTAACTTGAGTTTTACTCTTCAGCACATAGGAATTGTCAGGATCTGGGTCCTGGCTGATGTTCCAAGAAAAGAGGCCAAAGACTAAACAGGACTGAGAACAGATTCTTTCTTCCCTGTAAATAGACAAGGTGCAGGTTGCTGAAGCAGTTTAAAATTGCTGATGATAATCAGCATTGTCATGCTCGAAGAATGAGAGTCACTTAATTCTCCAGGTATGCCAAGCACCTTTGACAGTTCCACTGGAGCTGGATGTGTTGTGAAGAGCAACTGGACCAAATGCAGGCACATTACTGGATGGATCTGCTCATGCAGCTGGGAGAAAAAAAAAAATAGGAGAAAGACGACCAAGACATTGATCAATCTGTATTTACTTCCATACTTTAAATTGTGAAAAATTCATTTTTACATAATTTAAAACTCCCTCCTTTCAAAAACTCTTTACTTCTTGTTATGACAGAAGTTATTTAGATAATCTCTAGTGGATTTGCCTTCAGATCTACTTTTCTAACAGTAACAAAATAGACTATTTATGTTGTGCAGGATTTTCCCTGTTCCTTTATTATAATTATTAAAAAAACTTCTTCTTAAAGACTAAAGCTTAAAGAGGTCTTCTTGAAAACAGTAACACTATCTATGGAACATATTTAAGATAAAAAAATATCATATTAAATGTATTTCTACAGTGAAAGAAGAAAGAAAGAAGAATATTGTTTTCTAAAAATAGAAGCCTTACAAAAATATTATCTCTGTCCTCATCTTAATTTCTTTCCTCAGCACAAAATACGTCCCATTTACAACCAGTATTCTAAGTCCATCTTTCAAACATAACTTTTACATCTAAACGGCCATCAATATTGACTAGGAAAGGACATATTTCTCAGTGTAGTACACCAATTTGTTCCTATTTTGACACCGATAAAAGCACTACCAGTCTTGTCTGTACATGTTTGTTTGTTCCAGTAACCCTCTCCTAAGGAGGGTGGATCTGGCTCCTGCCTTTGTGGTACAGATCCTATGGTGTGGTGCTGTCTGATGGGGCAGACTTGGAGAGCCTGGCAAAGTCATCACTCCACTGGGCAGAGCTGTTACATTTTTGCTGAACAGTGCAGCTCTAGGGAAGAATATTCATTCTTGTCCTTTTTAGGCAGTACTAATTGGTCCGTGAGGAGTGCAGCACTGACCTGTCTCTACTGCCTCAGATCTGCAGGGCAGTCAGAGCATCGCATTGCATTGCATTGCACTGAATCGTGCTGCACAGCTTTCCTGCTTCAGTAAGGGCTTCTTTCAAATAGCAGCACAGGACCTGAGGACTTGTGCCAGACTGGCAAATACCAGACATAAAATCAAATTAGCTGATGACCTGCTGTCGGGGCAACTTGCTCTCATGTGTCGTGGATACTACCACTGACAAAACCAGGCTGATGTATTGCTCTTGCAAGTGGCCCATGAAGAAAAACTGCTTCTACAATTCTATATGCATTGTACAGCTGTAGTAGCCACAATATAGAGCAAACATTGTGATCCAATTACAATTTAACTTAACAATTTAACTAACACTTATCAGTTAAGAAAGTGTCAAGATGTCTCAATAGATCTGAATTAATGCATTCCTTTTTTTTGGTTGATCAAATATAGTTCAAAATGCAATTTGACACAGGCCAGATTCTGGCCTATGTATACATGACAACCAAAGGCTCACTGGCAGTGAATAATTTTACTTTACTCAATTTTCTTGCTTGACAGTTTCCTCAGATATCTTTCACCCACTTTTCCACTTCACCACTGGGTTTCATATTTCTCAGGAAAAAACCCAAACAGATCCACACTTTTTTACACAATTTCCAAACTACAGACTATTAGCCTCAGGGAGATCTTATGTCTTTCCTTCCTTGAACCAGTTTAAATATGGTGATAGCATTCCTGTTGTGGCCTTTTTCTGTCATGCTGATATGCTCTTGAACCTTTCTGGATATTTTGTCATGGGAGATTGAAGCATTCACTTTGAAGAGTAAAGAATTCAGGAGAAAAACACAGAGAAAATATCAACTGCAAAGTCACTATGTTCCAATAGTAATATTATGAAGCATATTAGAAAAAATCTTTTATCAAATTAAAAATAATAAGCAAAATTAAGTAAAATCAATAAAAATAAGAACTTACTTGGAAAGTGATTGTTAAGCGACTTTCAGTGTAAAAAATTTGTTTACAAATATTGAATATTTAATCAGGAAATATTATTCTGCTGATATGAATTTATTATGAATTAGTACAATATGAATTTTTTATCATTTCAATGTATTGAGCAAACTGAACTGATTTTGTTTTCACACTAGCATTGTATCTGCCTGTGGTAGAATATCTGCATCTCAAAGTTATGTCGACAACTCAGGCTCCAGAAGCTCTTCTGCCTCAGAGGCAAAGCCTCTTGGTGGGTCCCTGTCTGGCATGTTGGAAATGGCATTTGGGGTGGGAAGAGAAAGTCTGAAGAGCAGAGAGCAGTGGAAACCCCTCAGCTCTGAGCCACAGCCCAGACAGTGCCTTACGGTACTGTGAAATGCAGGAGGGATGTTTTCTATCCAAAAACTGAAATGAAAACATTTTGTCTGTTAGGTGTTCCAATGTTTTCTGTTTATAAAAAAAAATAAACTAATTACATAATTTAATATTTCTTTAATTAAAATTAGTCATGGTTCCTCACTCTCTGTTTCTTGGAGTTTCAAGGTGAAGGTTGAAATTTATTAGCAGAAATTCTGAAATTTTGACTCTTGTTTGACTTCATTTGTGATCAAAAAAGAAAAAAAACTTTATTTTTTCATGTCTATGTGAAAAATTGGTCTCTTTCCTCATAATGTTCCTTTTTTATGTAATTCTTGAAGTAAAAACTTCCTATGGAAAACTTCAAGACTGATTTAATGTCTTTCTCTACATCTGATTAACAAAATCCTCTAGATATTGAACATGTTTCTTAAGGACATGAACTTCAGCTGAAGTTACATACATAAATCTGAAGTAGGATACAGTTCAGTTCACAGCATATGTGGAATATTTTCATAAATGCACTAGGTAAGTGATAAATGAAAAGCTAAGTCAACCAGAAATTGTAATAAAAACAAAAAATGGGAAAAAAGTAGAATTCTTCTTCATACAGCATATTATTTATTGTCATCCACACGTTTGAAAATTAGTTTTAAGAAATTATTGAGATAGTTATTTTCAAAAGCAACTCTTGTTTCTCTTTTATTTTCAAAAGCAACAATTATCTCTATAGTCTTATCCCTTTCTAATTCATGTTTTTCTTCTGTTCACAATGTAGGACCAAATAGTCATGAAATAATAAAAGCTTTCCTTTTTGCATCATTAATGTTGTTATCATTCTAAGTTGTGACCGTGTTTTGTTACAAAATAACAGAGTGAGATGTTTAGCAGCAATTAATAGTTACACCCTTGCTTATTTACAAAAGAACCTGTTATACTTTTAGTTCACATTAAGGTATTCTTTATAGGAGCGGTGTGACCTTTGTCAAGAAAAAAAATGCTGAGTCCTATACAACTAGTAACTGATGAGAAAGTGGAATCTTTCGTTCTGCCAATTACAGACAGTAATTGCCATGTAATGAAGTTAATGTTTTGTAGAATTTACAACCTTATATTAATGGTGTTTCTTTGCCACCCTCTCTTATCCAACTTAATTTTTGCCCAGCTTTTTCAGTACAAAAGAAACAGGACAATGTGTGAAGGCTCATTAATTCTATTTAGTTTTGATTTTTTTTTTCCCTCCCTTCTTTTCTCCCCGCCTCCTGGAGGTGAAAAAAGAGCCATGCCATCAGGCCTTTAGGTAAACTCTGGTTCATGTAAGGGTGAAAGTTACAGCCTCCACACAGCAGCTTGCACCATATAAATGCTCCCCTTTCAATTTCAGCCCAGGCCGTTTAATGGCCATGCCGTTTTATTGCCTCCTTGATCACCAATTACACCACCAAGAACAATGAGCCCAACACTTAAATGAGGAGGCCTCAAATTTGCCTTCATTTGCCAACGCCTTCCATAGCAACACTTGCTTTGAAAGCGCAGATCGCCTAATTACGAGGATGAAGATGGATCAGAGTTTGAAAAAGGCTCTGAGCAGCAGAACAATATGCTAACCGAACTGTACTCCCTGTACTCCTACTGTATGGCTGTGACCCCGGGCTGCCCTTCTAGCACTCTGCCTGACCTCCTGCCTCCCAGAGGAAGCCGTGCCTGCCCTCCCTATCTCCAGAGTGTCGCTGCAGAATCTGGGAGGGTGCCGCTGAGGCTGGTGACAATGGAATCCAGGAAAAATAAATCATAAGACAGAAACTAGACAAATTGAGGAGCCGCAGGATACCAAAAGCATTTCCACGTTATTTTGTTTTGCCGCTAATGGCTGAAACGAATAAATCAGGATGTGTTAACTACAGCGTGCTTCCCAGAGCAAATGCCAAATGCTTTACTTTGTTAGGAATTAATAGCAGGGCTGAGGTATTGTAGATGCTCACTATTCTACCAGGAATTTGAAGGGGCTGTTAATACACTAAAAGTAAACACAAATGTAATATATGGTAAAGATAAAAAAAAAAAAAGTAATGAAAAAAGTTATATACAAGTTCAAAAACTTGTTATGGAAATTACAGACGTTTTCCCTGTTTAAAAATATAACCTAATAAGAATTTATTGTTCCATGTATCTGTTTACATAAATCAGTCACCTAAATATTTTGCAGGTTGCTTTCTGCAAAGTGAGACTGAGGAAAAAAATGCTACTACCCAAGAATTAGACAATCAGTGTGTTTACTACACACACTGTACCATCTCCCTCCAGTTCTATTGCTTCCTCCTTCTGAGGGATGTGCCACCAGAACTAATCCACTGAGATAAAAGTTAGATTACAGAAATTGATCACCATGGAAGTATTTATCAAATTACTTCTGGAACTATTCCTAAATATTAACACAGATAGACTCGGGTTTTGTAAAGATGTATAAAACTGATGATTAAATTTTTGCTCTTTCTTTAGGTTTCTAATTTTTTCCAGCTGAAGTTAGTTCACATCTAACCATGCAATAATTTATGTATGTAGTTAACTTTACACTCTGTGTGCCGTCCTAGGAAACATCCAGTACCAGTTAAGGAATATTTGAAGAACAGGAGCCTTTGTAAAAGAGTGAAAAAATGTGTGGGCTAATTGTTACAAGAGAATTACGCAGTAATAAACACAATTAAACTTTTGCTGCAGGGAAAGAATCAAGATTCATTTTCAATTTTAATTTTTTGTGCTTATCTGCCAAGACTTGAAATGTGTAAACTTTACATTAAATTAGTGTAAGACTTTGTATCCTAATTTTCCATATGAAATAAAGCAGGAAATACAAAGCTTATTGGCCTTTGTAGCTGGCAACTACTCATTTTCCCACTGCGATCTCACTGTTACAGAGTCACAGGAGAACAGCACTCTCTTCGTATGATCAAGATTTCAGAAAAGGAAAAGTTATTCCAACCATAAAATCCAGATCAATATAGCACTTCTGTATTAGAAATATTTTAGTTACAAACCTTATTAATTGCATTTAAAAACACCAAAAATTCCAGTAAAAGAGGTGTTCAGTAGATTCAAACTGCAAAAAATTAAAATTATATTATAGTTTGTCTTTATCCTGTACTATCCAAAATATGAAAAAGACAAGGAAAACATTTAAAATTATATATTAGTTTGGGGGTTATATAAGCATATAAAATAATATTTTGAATAAAAAATGGTTTTTTACCTGCTCTCACTCATAAATATTTGAGCAAATTTTCTAATACATTCTTGGAATGGACAAATAGCATGCAAAAATTCAGACACAAAATATAAGAAGCATATGAGCAATTAAAAAAAAACATTTTATAATAATATCAATTTGGCAAATTGAAAAACATTTATTGTAGTAAGTGCAAACAAATGGTTATATAGCACATAAATAATAATGTGGAAGATAGGGTGCAAGAGGAGAAAGGCATCTTTTAAAATTAAACTGAAACACAGACAGTCATAAAATGTTGTCAATTCAGAGTACAGCTTCATGAGAATCTGACTATAGGGGAATCCCATGATCCAAGCACAATGAAGACTTTCAGAAATGCTCTCACCAAACAATCTGTCTCCCATCACATTTATACAGAAAGCAACTGAACCAAGATACCTTAACTGCAAAATCAAATGAGATTTAAATGTCAAATAGCCTCTCTTAAACCATCATGAATATGTTCTTAGTGTATGGAAACATCTTGCTTTTTTTTTTTTTTTTTTTTTTTGTGAATTCCAATAGCATAGCAATTAGGGTGAACAACAGTGCTAAGTAATGTGTTATTGTGATTCAGAAACTTCATGTCATCACAGGAATTTCAAAACACAGAAGTACCAGACAAGCACAGCAGTTGTATTTAGAGTCAGTTAATTACACAATGCTCAGAGTTTTTAAATTAACTTTTGTGATCTTATAATTGTCATTTTAATGCAAACTTAAATGTGTTTTAAGTAAATATATGCATAAATATCTGAGACTTTGAAATCTACCACGGATATGTTGTACCTGTAAGGCCAGTTCTGAGAAAAACTCTCCCTGAAGAGAACAGTCTGGTAGGGGCTGTACTTTGAAAACTGCAGCAAGATAGCTGCCATGAGCTAAGAGACACTCCAAAATGGAGTTTAAAACATTACTGTCAAACTCAACTTTAATGCTTGCTGGTAAGAATAAGTGCTTTTTCTTCTGAGCTTTTCGATTGCTTGGCTGATGAAAATGTAAGGACTTGCATCTCTAAGCAGAAGGCACAAACTCTCCTTGTGATGTGTTTAGCTTCAGAAGTCAGTGCTCTGAAATCCAAACTTGTTTGCCAGATATTTTAATTTGTCTACAGCTGTCCTTGTGGGCAGGGTGGGGCAGATGAAAGCATCCTGATGCAGAACTCCTTCCCAAGCTACAGCTGGCAGGTTGGCTCAGACATCTGCGAGTGTCTGTGCACTGGAGTGTGTGGGTGAGCCAGATAGGGAGGGAGAAAACAATATTGAAAGGACAAATGTTTAGAAATTATTTCACTTGTCTGGTATGTAATTTGGTTTTGACTTACGAACATGTTGGGCTTTTCTAACTGTAGGAATTCATCAGAAGCAATACTTTGAGGGGAGGTTTTTATTTTCCATCTTCCAGGATGCATTGATACCCAATGGAACATGCAAATATTCAGCAGTTTCCCATCACAAAAGTATTAGAGCAAAACATTTGCTTTTGTATGGTTATGATCTTCTTGGCAGGGAAATTGAGCCGTATGGTAACTGGCATAGTCTTTTATTTTTTCCCATTTGCTTTTTTTTTTTTTTTTTTTTTTTTTTTTTTTTTCTGGTAAAGAGGACTACCTCAAAGTGTTGACATGGGACTTCATTTTGCTGTGTGCTACCCAACAAATCGTTGTCATAATACTTCATGAGAAACCTCATATGGGTTCTGATCTTTGCTTTAAAAGAGCATTATTTTGGGCAGCATATGACCACAATGCCCAGGTAAAAGAAGTCTGAAATGAGACTAGTTAATAACTGGCCAGACTTCATGACTCAAAGGACAATAATCAATGCCTCAATATCTAACTAGCAAGCAATGAGTGATACTGGACTGATCTTGTTCAGCTGATTGACTAAAAAAAACAGTATGATAAAAGCAAATTTGCAGATATTAAACTGGAGACAAGGATGGAAATTAGCCATAAAACTTTAGTCCAGAGTGATTCTGACATATTTGAAGTTTAGGACAACAAAAACCTCCTCAAGTTCAGTGAGGAGAGTTCTGCACCTACACTAAATGGCACTATTTTAGAACCAACAAACTTAATATCAGCCCAGATGAAAGGCCTTGAGGCTACAATGGATATCAAACAGAAGTGGACTTAACAGTACACTTTCTTTACAAATGGTATATGCCACATCTGTTTAGTTTTGGCCAGCCTAGTGCAAAAGAAGTGTTGCAAAATTCACAGTAGGGCCCGGTAGCAGGGTATCAAGGCAATTAAGAGCATTAATAAGTTTATAGTACAGTCTAAAAGGAGATACTGAGTAAAGCTTAATCCAGAATACAGGAGTCTAAAGCTGGGAATCTGTGAGTAGCCTACACCTGGATGAAGGACAGTTCTGAGGATAATGGAGCCAAGTGTTTTTCAGCAGTGATAAATGATATTACAGGGAGAAATTACCACATGTCATGGTTTGGGATATTCATTTGAGATATTAGAAAATATATTCTCCACTGAGATGGTGGAGTAAAACTAAAAGAGAATGATCAGCAGAATGGTACCCACAGGTATAGTAGAATCTCCATCCTTGAAAGTTCACAAAACTTGTCTGGAAACTTGGTGAGCTGATCTAGTGTTGGCACTATGCATCCCTTCACTGGGTCTAGATTATTCCCAGAGCTCCCTTCTAACCATCATTTCAATGATTTTATGAAGAAGCCTAGCAGAAAAGTAAATATAGACTAGAAAAGCTAGTGTGCTGCACTGAAGAGGGGAAAAAGAGTTTGAAAGTGAAAGATAAAACTGCAGTGAAAAAAAAAACCTACTCTCTTCTTAAGCACAGAAGGTGAAAGCTTGAATTAGCTAGGGTTGGTGCTGGAAAAGAGTTTGAACACAGAGTCACAGGGACAAGGGAAGGGAAATCAATCTATAGATGAGAAGCAGGATGCAAGGGAGAGAACTGAGCTTGTGGACCAACCTGAAAAATAGACAGGTCCACTTAAACAGTGAACTTCTCATTTAAAAGAACTGACAGATATGTAACAAAAACACCCACACACCAAAAATCGCAAAGACGCTGCACATGAACCTGAAAAGCATCCTGAAAACAGTTGATGTGAAAGAAACTGCTGGTCAGCCTTCGGCTGTGTCACCAGAAAGTTTTCACTGCAGTGCAGCAGGAATTATTAAACCAAGCAGAAGAAAGTGCTTTAATGGTGCTCTGCCATGATTTAGGAATGGTATTCCCCAATTTAGTACCCCTGCTACAAAGACCATGCACCACTCTCCTTCCAGTCCTTCCAATAGAAGGTACAAAAGGCAGAGATTATGGGTTAAGATAAGAACAACTTGCTGGAAACATCAATAAGACAAGAAAACAGAACAGTAATAGAGATGATAATTCAAAACATCATGGATATGTACATGTTTTTCTTAGTGTCAGGCATGCTGGGACTCATAAGAATAATTTTTAAATGAAATAGAATGAAAAATAAGAATTAATAAAATGGTGTCTCTCCTTCTGGGCTTAGAGAATGATACTTAAGTGAAGCAACACAGATATCGGAAACAATGGATAGAGAGAAAGAAAAACATATAGCATCAATATAGATAAGAACATGTAAATTTCATAAAATCAGTAAAAGGCTATTCTTTTCACTGGGAAACAGAGGCAGCACACTGATTAAATAGCAAGTAGATGAGTCAGAAAAACAGAAAATGCTAAACTACCAGTGTGAGAAACATCATATTGACTAACTCTATCTAAAAGTACTGCATTAAAGCTGATAAGACTATATTTGGAGATGTTAACCCACAATTTTTGGAAGTCTAAAAAGGTTAATAGTACTGCCCATCATATAGAAGCTTAACAGCAACTGCTGCAGAAATCTGGTAGGGTGATTGGAAATCTTTTGGAGTAAAGTCAAACTTACTTTCCTAAGCTTTTTAAACTAATGAAAGAGTTAGCTGGCATGAGTGTTACCTAGAAGCATAGAAAGAATAAAAAGAGAAGAAAGTTACTTAAATTAAAAGACAGTGTTGATGTTAACTGGACTTTAAATTAAAACTTTTCTTTGTGTGCATGAAATTATATTTATAACTTTAAAAGAAATCAGGTTCTGAAACAATCTTCCAATAGTGGAGGATGAATTAAAAAATTAACAGCTTTTCAAATTTGAATTCAGAATGATTGGAGTTTTATATCTGAGTTTAATATCTCCAGCACAAAAGACTGAAATCTTTAACTCAGAAAATTCTTTCATTCCTCTTTTACTTTATTCTTGTTTCAATATCATCAGCTTTCAATGACACAACCATTCACAAAGGCAAGTATACGTTTCAGTTTGGGAAACTGTAGCTTTTTGGAAGCAAGGTAGGATCTAGAATATTGATTATAGACAATACCTTCACCAGAGACTTTGCTTCTTTTAGATGAATTAAGAACACTCATTAAAAATAGGAAGAAAAAGCTGCAGTTTTATTATTTTCATGTAATCTTTGATAAGGTTCTATGTATGAAAACAACAGATATGATTAAATATAGTTTAACTTAATCCTTGCCTTTTGTGGAATGGTTTCATCGTGATTTCCATTCTGAAGTAGGATCTGATATCCCTCATATGTAATAAGTTGTATCTTGTAAAGCCCTTATAATCAGGTGAAGTCCCAGGTGACTGGAAAAAGGGAAAGATTTGTCCTATCTTTAAAAATGGTATAAAGTAGGACCCTGGGAACTACCAACCTGTCAGCCTTACCTCTGTGCCCAGGAAGACCACAGAACAGACCCTTAGAAGCTCTACTGAGGACAGCTCTATAGAGGACAGGGTGGTAACTGGAGGCAGCCACCACAGTTTCACCAAGGTCAAGTCCTGCCTGACCAACCTAGTAGACTTCTATGATGGAGTGAATACATCAGTGAACAAAGGGCTACAGATGTTCTTCATCTGGGCTGCTGTAAAGCATTTGATGTGATCCCTCACAACTTGCTGCACTCTAAATTGGAGAAAAATGCATTCAGACTGTTAGATCATCAAGAAATTGGTTTCACAGTTGCATCTAGAAGGTAGTGGTCAACACTCAGAGTCCCAGGAGACATCAGTGACAAGTGGTGTCCTTCTTATTGGGACAGGTGTTATTTCATATCTTCATTAATGACATAGATAGAGGGATCCAGTGTACCTTCAGCAAATTTGCAGATGAAACTGAGTTGTGCAGCTGACATGACCTGGAGGACAGGATGCCATCCAGAGGACCTGGACAAGCTTGAGAAAGGGGCCCATTAGAGCCTCATGATATTTTAACAAGACCAAGTGCTGTACCTGGATTGGGGCAAACCTTGCTATCAATAGAGGCTGGGGGATGAAAAGATCAAGAGCTTCCCTTCTGAGAAGAATTTGGGGATGCTGGTGAATAAGAGGCTGGACATGAGCTATCAATGTGCACTTGCAAATCATAAAGCCAAGTGTATCTGGGTTGCATCCAAAGCAGCGTGGCCAGCAGGCTGAGGGAGGTGATTCTGCCCCTCTGCTCCTGTTTGGTGAGACCCTACCTGGAATATTTCATCCAGCCCTGGGGTCCCAGCACAGGAAGGACACTGACCTATTGGAGTAAGTCCATAAGAGGCCACCAAGATGATTAGAGGGATGGAGCACCTCTCCTAAGAGGAAAGGCTAAGAGAATAGAGATTATTCAGCCTGGAAAAGACAAGGCTTTGAGGTGACTTAATTTTGACCTTTCAGTACCTAAAGGAAAACTACAAGAAAGATGAAAAGATACTTTTTCCTAGGGTATAAGGTGTGACAGGATAAGTGGGAATGGTTCCAAACTGAAAGAGAGTAGGTTTAGTTTGGAAATTAAAAAGAAATTCTTTATTGTGTGGGTGCTGAAGCACAGGAACAAGTTGCCTAGAGTAGTTATGGATGTCCTATCCCTGAAAATGCTCAAAACTATGTTGGATGGGGCTTAGAGCAACCTGGTCTAGTGGAAAGTGTCCCTGCCCATGGCAGAGAGGCTGGGACTAGATGATATTTAAGGTCTCTTTCAACACACACCATTCTATGATTCTATATTTCTGTGATTAAGATTCTTGTTCATTCAATTAACAGCCTTACATTCCTTCAGTAATTGAAGTATGAATATTACATGGCTATAAAAAAACTCCTCACAAGAAAAGCAAAATAATCAGCTTGTAAATCCTTACCAAGAAGAGATGCTGAAATTTAGTGGCTGTAAGGTCTTATACAAGTTAAGACTAACTTAAAAAAATTTGTAATCTTTTGCAAAATATTACAAAAAGAGTGAAAGGTTGTATTTTATAAACTAACACAGCTAAATGTATTTAAGGCAAGATACTTTTTGCCTTCAACTTTCCAGATCCCTTCCCCCCTTCTATGTAATTAGGATACCTGGATATATTACTTTGTGCACAGACTTTTACAAATTATCTTTTCACATAGAAATTTTATCAAGCTTGGGTATATTCAACATATTTGGGTTTTTGCAAGGAAAGAAAATCTTTCAGAAGAGACTGACCATGTTTACAAGTTAGGAATACCTAGTGAACATCCAGTGACAATTCCTGGAGGGTTTCAAAAAGCAATAAATGTTGTCTCAAGGATAAAGATAGCCAGTTCCACAACTCAATTGCTTGCAGAGGAACCTTCAGAGAATTCTTTACCTTGTGGCATTTTTGTACATTGCGGTTTACTTAGTGTTCCAGGATGTTCCTTTAATAAAAGGCCTGTTATTATGTCGAATGAATCCCAGCATGAAGTCATATCCCTTCCTAAATTGATGATAGCTGGACTTCATGGTTTTGTTTGTTTGTTTTATGAACTCAATAAAACAGAGACTAGATACACAGAGTAGCTAAATTCTAGGGATCATTTTATAAAGGTATGATGTTACTGAAATGTTAGAAATTAAGATATGTACTACAAAACAAGTAGAAATTATGACATTTTTCTGCTAGTATTTTCTCAAGATCATCACAAGTAGGAATTATGTGATACTAACTTATTTATTGGACTACTAGAATTATGATATATATGATTGATCCTATATTTACTGGCCATTTAAGCATGAAAAGGATGTCTGAAGGAAATGATATTTGAATTTCTTCTGCTAATTATTATAATTGTTATTGTTGTTATATTTCATATATGCTAAAACATGTTCATGTTCATTCCTGACATTCTGAATTCAGAGATAGCTATCTGATATTGCCCAGTCTGCCCAAAGTTTGGACTAAACATGCCTTTAGTAATCTTAAAATAATCCTGGAAAGCCAAGTAAACGTGATGGCTACATTTATAGCTATGTATGAAGCTATACTGTGTGAAGCAAGACACAATAATAAAATTCAACTGAATGTCATTCAACACATTGGGTAAAGCCTATCACAGAGATTTAATCAGATGCTAAATATGAATAATTGGATGTATACAGTGAAATGTCTTGATTTGCCAATTAAGGCTCTCAACTTATTTCACAATAAGCCCATATCTACAAGATGAAATATCTGAAAGAAAATCTTATAGTTGTAATCATATTCAAATAATATTCTTATAGTTGTGATCTGGATTAGTATAAGAAAGAAAAGTAAGAGTATTAATAATGGTTTTTGCATGAAGTTTTGATCCTCTTACAGAACACCAAGAAAGTACTAATTTATATTGCAATAAATGCATATAAAATTGCTATTATCTAGGCCAGACATTCAAGCAGCTGAAATGTGTGATATAAACACCAGATATATTAACTGCAGGAAAAAGCAAAAACCTTTCAACTTTTTGAGACAACACTGCTGTGACAATTATTAGCATATTATGCTTTCTAAGTACTAATAGGTATAAGAATTAGAACATTTTTGTCTCTTAAATTTTGCACAACATCTAAATAATGTTGTGGGGTTTTTTCTCATCATTCTTTATTCTTCTGCTAATTTATCATGTAGATAGGCTTTCTAAAGTCAGTGCTACCAGGGAAATAAAAAAAAAAAAAAGCCAAAGAATAACTGAACCAATGAGATAATATAGTTGATTTATTAATCAGATGTGATAGTGGGTTTCTTTCTTTTCTATCAGACATGTTTCTTAATTCTGATTGCATCTTCATTCACAAGAAATTGAGTCTATTTCTGGATCTTTAATATTATTATCATCAAGTTTAAATCAGATGCTGATGATGAGAACGCAGAAAAGGATGTTTTAAGAACTCGACTGACAAGTAAGACACTTCCAGCTGTGTTAGGGAATACAAATAGTGGTACCCTAGGCGAGCACAATATATCATCTGTATTCCCAGTGTCACCTCAAGATAGTCTAGCTTCTGGCTTTGCAAGAGACACTAAGGGACAGGGAGGAAAGCTCAGAATCAGAAGTATGTCTGTCTTAAAGATCAAAAAATATCAACATTACTTTTCCCTGAACTTCCAGTTATAAAGAAAAGGAATATAAACTAATTATATACTAATTCTGCAGTGAAGTTACATATTTTAAGGAATTGTTCAAACTTTAGAACGATTTCATGATCAAACATCAAGGTAAAATTTGATAAGCAAAGTTAATCAGCCATGATTTTATTAAAGACAAGATGATTAAACTAATTTAGACATGGATTGATAGCAAAATAGGCATGATTTACATTAACACATTATTTACATTTTTATTATGTGTTGATTAAGTAGGTTCATAAGAAACCTAAAATATGTAATATACTTTGCTTTACAGTTGAATTCACTGTTTTCCAGTGGAACCTTTGCAAATATCTGCATGGAAGATGCAAGGCACTTCAGCATGCTACACAAGCAAGAACTACCATCAAGATGTGGCATAAAGATGTACATACTTCTTTAAACATAAGTCCTACTCCTTGCAAGTAGTCTAAAGTACTGAGTAGCATTATGGTTCACATAAAAAAATGCATATTGTACCCATGCTTTGCTTAAAAATCTTGATAATATCAGAAGAACACATAATTTTCAGGAAAAAAAATTAATCAAAACCAGTAGCTAATAAGAGTGACTATTTTGGTAGATTCAATCCAACATTTCTTATCTTTATGTATTTATTGATGTCACTCAAAAATCTTTGGTAAAATTTCAGTGTCTTGCTTTCTTATCTAATATAATAAATAATTTAAGAATTTATGTAAGAATCACTGATGTAAATGAAGTATTTTATTCAGAACAAGAGGAAGTGGTTCTAATGAAAGTCAGAAATTAGTTATGCTACACAGAAAAGGCCCACAATTATTTGAACAATTTATTTTAAAATGTACTTAGGTAATGATTAAACAACCAAATCTTGTTAAAGTTGTAGAATCTCATGCTTGGAAAACAATAGGCTAGGTTGTCTCATTGTTGAGCTAGTGATATAGTACAGACTTGTATTCTCTGCCTTATGGAAGATTTAGTAACATCATGATTTATAAAGAGCAAGCACTGACAATTCAGCAAGTGGTACCATTTATTAATAATATTTATTTTCCAATACATTTTATATCAAAAGTAGCATTGCAGGTAGATGTGCTGGAAAATTGTTTCTACTGCATAGCAATTATGTTTCCTGAAAACTTTGAACATTTCTATGACCATACAGACTGATAAGCTCAACTGAATGGACACATCTAACACATCTTTACCTTTTAAATAGAAAATATGGGGATATTTATTTATGAATTAATCTCTCATTCATTTTTGAAATTGAAAACCAGGCTCCAATATGTATTTATCAGCTTATATAAACTGAATATATATACTAGGAATGATTTCCCTTTCATTGCTTAATATTAAGTGCTTCTTTTTGCAACACATTTTTAAATGTGAAATAAAGTCAGCAATGTTTCCCAACATCACAATGCATGCCAGGTTCTGATGACCTTTTCTTGCAATATGATGTAATCCAAGGAGTCCGTGAACTATGGTATAGGTGTAACTATAATCCTTTGTGTCTTTTGAATCTTATCTCTTCCCTATCTATGATATGCTACAGTACACTCCTTTTGGGAAGAATAGCATCAGATTAGACAAACATTGTGGAGCTTTGAACACAGAGAAACACAGTTTACACCATGTGTTCAAACAAGTGCATAAGCAGTTACCATTCTCAGCAGGACCTCTATTCAATTTTTTTTTTTTTTTGTGAGAATGACAGCATGGCATTTGTCAAGTGATTGGTAGATACCTTGTTAGGATTTCAAAACCACAGCAAAAAATGTTACATAGTCTCAGATGTATTTAAAATTAAAAATATAAACCCCAGTTTTGCCCAAGTCTCGGTTTAGCAATGCAAGGTTCAACTTAGATATTTTCTTGCTTTTTTTTTCCTCTAATAAAATGCAATTTGAGCCTGTAATTACAGAACTAGCATTTAATGACTCAACATGTGAAAACACTGGTTTTAATTTTCTAAGGGGCAGTTTCCTGTGTATTTTTAATTCATAATAATTTATACATATAAACACACATACATATATATGCATGTATATACACACACACACATATATATATGTGTATTCACATAAATATTCACAAAACAATAATGTTTCTTACAGAGAAAACCATATACAAATACTCTAAGTTAATGATTTCTTTGTTTTGTCCCAGGAGGACAAAACAACAGAATAATATTAAATTACTTTAACAGTTGCAGTTTGCATATTCAGGAAATGTGAATTGAAATGACAACTCTGATATATCAGTAGTGTTATGTCATGGCATGACTATTTCTCATAACAGGCAGCATCACTTGCCCATCAGACCTCACCTGAATAACACATACTCCCATTTCCACTGAGTCTTCCAGATGACCTAAACTAGCTACTTGCTAATTTTTCTGTGACTTTCATAAAGGAAATGGGATAAATTTTTATATATTTACATGGAAAATATTTATATTCCCTCCAGCAACATGTTAATAATGGCATGAACTGAAAATGTAAATCACCTTGCTGTAGGTGAGAAATGAGAAATTTCAACATTTTACTTACATATGGAATAACTTTGACATTTTGAGAAGCTATGTCACGCTATAAAAAGGTGGTAGATTTGGATTGTGAAACACAAGTATTTTGTAAATCACAGGAGACAGCATAAGGAACCTTATTCCCCATTTCATAGAGTCATAGAATCATTAAGAATGGAAAAGACCTCCCAGAGCATCAACTCTAACCTCTGACTGAACACCATAGCACTACATGCCCCATCCAGACATTTCTTGAACGCTTCCTGGGATAGTGATTCCATCAGTTTCTTGGGCATTCCAATGCTTAACAACCTTTTCAGTGAAAAAAAGTTTTCTGATTCTATCTGAACCTCTCCTGGTGCAGTGACCATTTGTTCTTGTCCTGTTGCTAGCTGTATGAGAGAAGAAGCCAAACCCCACCTTACCACAACCTCCTTTCAGGGAGTTGTAGAGAGTGATAACCTCTTCTTCTTCAGGTTAAACAACCCCAGATCACTCAGACATCCTTGCTATGATTTACTCTCCAGACCCATCACCAATTTCATTGCCCTTCTCTGGACATGCTTAAGCACATCAATGTCTCTGAAGTGAAAAGACCAGAACTATATTGGAGGGGCTCTAGTCTGCTCCCCGTCCCTGTCTACCAGCTCAGGGGGCTGGCTGCCCTGAGGATAGCTGGTCTTGCTTTTAAAGACTGAGTCAAAGCATTAGTTACCTGGATCTTTTTGCCATCATTTGTTAAAATTTGTTTTGCACAATAGAGCATCTACGTTTTCGACCTAAAGAATAACTGATTTGTCTTACCTTCCCCAGATATCTCTTGTAACAGGAAAGTAATCCAGCAGTCCCAATTATGAAGTACAGTACAGTTTTGTGTAATGAATGGATGTTCAGCATTTAGAACTTTAGGCTGAAATCCTATAATTTCAGAACAAGGATTAGAGAGCTGAACATTAAGTCTAGCCTAGTTATCTGGGATCCTTTTCTGTGTCTTTTAACTGGTGATAATGAAACCAAATTAGGCCAAAAAGACTTCTAACCTATGGACAATGAAAGTTGGCTGAGATGAATCCCACTCCTGCATGGGATTTCTTCATTTTATGAATTGATCATGCCACAAAAAATCCTAATAAGATTCAGCAGTGATTTCACCTGAGAAGCGTGAGCAGACAACACAATATATCACTCCCCATCCACTGCTGTGCTGCATCACTGGATAATGAAACTTCTTTCAAAATCGATCTTTTCCTCATGTCTAGAAACCAGTCAACTCATTTCATGTTTCTCCATTTCATTTGGCCTACCTTTGCTACTGAAGTCCTGAAAAATTTGTATCCTTAACTGCTATGCAAATAGATGAAATATTGGTGAATGGTGAATCATTAAATACAAAGCATATTGCATATAGGTCTGGGGTTCCTGACTGGATATGCCAGTGAAGAGAATTCAGACACAGATAAAACAGTGAGCAATTAACATATATTTTTTTAATTAAGACTGTAAAGTTTGGGTATTAAATTTCATCCAAAAGCTAAAGGGTACAACATACAGCACACAAGAGAATTAAAGAATGACTGATACTTACAGTACACAAACAAATTAGCAGAACCTGACCGAAAAGATAAGGGTGTTACTACACATTAAAGTTAGATGTCATTTCCCCTAATTTAAGGGTATTCCAATTAGAGTTAACCTGAAGGTTAGCTGCTTTCATCTTTATCATCTTTTTGATAGTGTTAGCACAGATGTTGTGGCATCACGGAAATTATATGCATCATAAAAATGCAGCTAATTATCAGTGAACTACTCACTTCTCATGTAGAATTAGTTTAATATCTTCAAGCGAATGTTTGTGACCCACTTGTCTGATAATAGCATCCATTATTGACCCATGGCATGCCCTGTCTATCTTTCCTTCCTTAAGCTCTAAGTGTCTGCCTGACATTGCATTTTTTCTTGCTGGATAGGAGAATAGCTGGGGACCGTAGGGGACATCAACATTTAGCACCCAGTGGGTTTCTTTGAACACACTGAATTTCATACTTGAACTTGCTTTTGCATTTAGAATACAAGGATTGTTTGTGCACTGTCAGCATGAACAGCAAATGGAGATTTTTGTAAATAAGTATGTAAGAAGACATTTTTCATTTATTTGTTATTAGAAGCAATATATGTCAGGGCTATGGCTTTAATAAGAAAATGGTTATGTAACATTTTGTAAAGTTGAGGATGGATTCTGAATGATTACAGACATTGTTGGCAACTAAACATCACTAAAAATTCTGGAGACATATGAAAAAGATAAAACAAACTCAGACAAGCTTTGAAAGATTGATTATCATTAGGACTTAAGTATTTTTAAACTCAGAATTGTGCTGATTTTTGGGGTGAAGCAGGATAAAAGACAAACCTTAACATATTAAAGTATTTCTCTACCTATTTTAAGAAAAAAATTAGAGCTAAGTACTGTTCAGTGAATACATTATTCACTGAATTTTGTCATCTTTCACTGAATAAATTATTCAATTACTTTTCTTCTCTGTATTTGACTAGGTTTATTATGGTTATAATACCATTTATTGAACTTAAACGCTAAAAATATGTATGTTATCTGAATAAACTGTTCAATGAGTATTTTCCCCTAGAATTTTCTCACTTTTATCCTTTCTTTTTTACAATCGTATGAAATAATTTATAATTTTCACACCTGAAAATTGAATGACTGACTTCGAGAATTTGCTGAATTGAATCGGACACCTCCTTTTTTGTACTGAAACATTTTATCATTCAAAAACATGGAGGTGGATGTGGACTACATCTTATGTATTGTTGTCATCCAATTCCAAGCCAAGCCATGTAAAACCTACATGTTGAAAATTATAGCAGACATATAACAGATTCAAAATATAATAAGATTCTAGAAATGAAAATATATAAGATGTCAAAAATGAGACTATACAAGCTAACTGAAACAGGAAATTTCATATGTTCAGAAGCTTGTCTGATATAGCAGATACTACTGATACAATTAGTTGATATATCTGGGGTTTTTTACTATATATAGATTTTTTTTTTTTACTAATATAGAATTTCTAGTTAATATTGCAAATGAAAAGAAAGGGAAAGTTGCTGTGCATGAGGAACTTTTTTTAACAAATGTTTCATTAACATGCACTGTTTATAATCTCCAGCTGGCTGAAACATTAAAAAGTAATACTTTTACCTCAAGGATTGATCTGTCCACCTGGTCATGAACTGCCCTAATAATCACCTAAAGATTCACATTACAGATTAAGAAAAATTAGGTTAATAATAAACATTGAAATGTCTTTTGCATGTAATACCATTCAACCTGTCACTGTGGCCTTTGCAAGGAGACACTGAAGATCTCTGCAACAAAAAATAGGAAGTCAGAAGCGCCTAGGTAATATTGCATTAATATACTGGGAGTAAATAATCTGCTGGAATTTCAGCTTTGCAAGGCAGCACTTGTGGAACTCACTTCTGGGAACACAGGATTGGAACAGATCTTCTGAGTGAAAAACTGTCTTTCCGTAGTTGAGACTTTTGTGTTGTGCAATTATATTGTCTTCCAAACGTCCATTTAAGATGATTCCAAACTGGAGTTTAAGGTTGTTTTCTTATACTATTTTAACCGTACACTCTTGATGGTCTTTCTTATAATTCCAACTTGCATTTTCTTAGGGCAATTTATTCATGAGCTAATACTGCTCATTGTTTAGCTTAAAAATCTCTCTTCTGTGCCTGATTTATTTTTGTCCTGATGAATAAAGAAGGACAATGAAAACACAGCAAGAAATATAATCTTTTTCAGTCTTCATTGAATCAGAGGAGACAAGTAAGCTTTTTTTATTCTTTCATGATTTCCTTGTAGGAAATTTTTAATATAATCAAAACAAGTAGCAAGAACAATATATGTATTTAATATGTACCAGGCCTAGCCATGAATAATTTGTGACCATCAAGTAGTATAAAGAAGAAAAAGCCACTGCCTGCCACAAGGCACTAAAGTTCAGACCCAAGAAAGGAACATAAACAGTATTTTATGTAGCTGTAGAATGTGGGTTTTCTTCTTCCTGTTAAGTACACAAAACTGTTCTGATAAGGAGGACATGTAAAATGTCTCCCCACAGCCACACATGCTGTGGACTTTCAGGACTTGCTTCTCAAGGCAAAAGCGAACTACAGAATGGCAGAATTATCTTCTTTTCTACTCGGCATCCAAGATGCCAGCAGTGCAAAATTCAGAGCCAGATGGACGCAAGAGGTAAAAAAATTATAATTCTGAAGGTTGGTAACTGAAACCTTTAATAGAGATATTCTCGGTTGACATTCTGTTTTGCCTCTATTATTTACATATGGCATCATCTATGATGAACATTTTCCCAAATTTAATGGATCATGCTGATAAACATACAGATATAATCCCAGATGTTCCGGGATGCTATCCTCACAGTCTACTATATCCAGAAATCTAAGTTAGGTGCCCAGGTACTGTAGTCCCTAAACTGTATGACTCATAACACATTAGATATACCAAATAACAAGCAAAGAAGCTAATGGACTACTTTGTTTGTTGCAGGAAATCAACAAAGAAAATTCTGATTCCACTGAAACATCATATCTTGACCAAAAAATGCAAATCTTGGATAATATTTTGTAACAGATTTGAAGGTCTGATGGGCATAACCTCACTTAAAGAAACTGCAGATGCATTTTGCAGCACCTCTAATAATTCAGAGCCTTTACCATAATTAGATTTGACAAGCCAAGCTTTTATACTGTACATTTTCACTATTTTCTGGGATAAGTGTTCACCTTCTTAGCCATGTTTTTGCCAAGGAAGACTGTTGATTCCAGCTCCATAACAGCAGGGCTTTCAACAAGGCTAGTGAATACCATAGAGCTGTCTTCACCTTTCCAGCCCACTCCCTGACTTGCTTTCATATAAACAAAAGTGTTTTGCTAGTGGTTTTGAAGAAATACCAAGATTGGCTCTTTCATATAAAGAGCTTTTCCATTATTGAAGAAAAATTACAGGAGATCACACAATACTTTAATGCAAACTCAAGGTGAAAACCTCATTTAAGTCAGCAAAACTTAGCATATGCTATCAGCACTTGTTTCACTATCATTAAAATTTCCTATGCAATATCATATATAGTACAGGACTTTTAAGCCTTTCGTGGAAATATCAAGTCTCTAACAGCAGGATGATACAAATGATAAACATTGCAGTACTTTCCCTAATAATATCATAAGCCAAAAATAAAAAAATACATACAGTGAAAATGTTGATATTTTTATAAAAATCACAAGCAGTGATCCTTTCTTTCATATTTTATAAAGATCTTTCCAGTCAGCTGCAGCTGATGATAAGTATAATATCTTTAAATGGTTAATCCAAGGATCACAGCTCAAGTGCTTTATGTGGTTAGGAGCAAGGAAAGCTGTTAGTAGACTCAGTGTGCATTTCATAAATCCAAGGATTTTTTTCTTTTTTTTTTTTTTTTTTTTTCTTTTCGTTTTTCATTTGGCTTTCTACTATATCTTAAATGCTTTATTTTTCAGAGGAGAGATAAGACTTGGTTCTTCACATAAAACTACAGCTTAGCCATTACTTAGTCTTTCTCTGTTACAGAAAAGGTCCTGTCTGTGCACAGATGTCTCAGATTAAATTGTATCTCACAGTCCTTACAGTGCTCAGTACTAGATGAACTGCCAAAAGGGCCGTAGGCAAGAACTAAATTGCTTTGGTTTCAGTACACAGTGAATTTGGCTCAGACAAGCTGAATCAGTACATTAAATGCGAATCCCTCACAGATTTGAAAGCAGCCTTTAGCACAATTATTGACTGTGAGTGATGATTATGTCTAATTGAAGGAGACTTTTGCTACCTGTAGCTCAGTTGGAGTCCATGAGAGCCACAGCAAGGCATTGCATCTTAATTCAATGTTCCAGCTTGAAAGAAGCAATTGAACCTAAATCCTGAAGTGTATACACATGGTCGATAAACTTTAATAAACTTTACAGGTTCAGTAACTAGACTGAGTGTACATAATTCAATTTTTTAATTCAGGAAGGGAAAATAGCTAACAAGTATGTTAGGCTACAGTAATGTATTAGTTCATCTCATGCAGAGGCCCTCTCAGTAAAAGGAAAAGATATAGTTTCATGCTTGTCTTTGGAACAAGTCATAAATCTGCTGTTCTATACACTATATTAATGCTCTACAGGTGGGAGATTACCAGGTTATTTGGGCATGACCCAACTTCAAGTAAATTTGTGAGGAAAATAAAATAATATGACAATTTTGCATCTTTTACTATGGAAATTATGCCGGTAATAAAGAGAAATGAATGCTTTTCTTAATAGATTCTGCCTCTCTCCCCAAGTCTTTTTGGCATGTTTTCATGGTATAACAACACTGTTGTACAAAAAAAAAAAAAAAAAAAATGCTATTCTATGTCTCAATCCTTCCAAAAAAGGATTATTGATTTTTCTCAGTGAACAAAAATAGATATTCTCAGAGGCCCTACAATCAGAATTGTGTTATCCTCCTGCTCTATAAAAAAAGTAAAAATTTGTCAATCTATTCATAGCAAATATTTCTCTCCCACAAAAATAGGATGTGATCTATTAGAGCTATTAGATCTATTAGATCTATTAGATCTATTTTCTAGGCTTAGATTAGGGTTCCCTTGCTGCCATTATGATAACATTCACAAAATGCTCTTTGTGATGATGCATTTTTCATATTTTCCATAAGCATGCAACTATGTGAATCATGAAAATTTTCCATTTAAATTACTCCCTTACTAAATAATTGATATAAAAGGCAAACATGAGCCATACAGGTTGATTATTTCCTCATTCCAGGTGGCTTACCTATTATGTAGGTCTGAGCTTTTAGCAAAGAAAAATTAATTTTAATCTTGTCTTAAAAAAACAGTATTGATAATGGTATAGGTTGCATGGGCAGCAGGGAATGAAGTATGTAAAGAAAGGTCTGTGATAACATATTTTGGCAGAATCCTTCCATAATAAATAGTACATGAAAAGCCTTGACATTTATTGCTAAGTATTGTTACATGCAGACAAGCCCACAGTACTATTTCTATTGAGTCCTTTCAGGTTAACTACCCCAAGACTAGGGATTATCAGAACTAGGTATATATCCTCTCTCTAGGTATATTTCCTGTAATTTCTTAGATATAAAGCAACAAAAGCCATAAAGTAGTCTGCTAGCAGAAAGGTTTAAATTCCCAGCACAGACTGCAATATCTTGAGCTGATAGATTAACTAATGGTGACACTTTAAAATTTTATATTTGATAAACTTTAGGAACAACATTCTCCCTCTTGCATGGTTTCCAGATATCTGATAGGAAGGAACATGCATGTTTTTCCAATGTTTAAAGGAATCAGCATAGTAGTAGCTTTCCCTGTTCTTCTGTCCTATGCTTTAATTTTTTGATTCATTATTACAAAACTGATTTTGTCTCTGTTTATATCTTATCTAATTTGGCTTTTTGTTTTATTCTGCATATGCTATTTCTTCCACTCTTCAAATTTTCTAATTATAACTACGTGCATCAATTTTTTTCTAAACTTTATCACCACCATCTTTATGCCTTCTCACTTCTCACTAAAGTCACTCACTTTAACTAAGCAGTCATCTCTCCCCCTTAGCAATAGGATCTCAGTATTCTCTACTAAGTGCCTTGCAATTAATATCCCTTTTTTTTTCCTAATTCCAGTTTGCCTACTCTATTCCCATTATGTCCTGGGTCTGGCATACCACCACTCTCAGTTTCATTCTTCCCTCAATGTTGCCTCTTATTTCCCTGGACAATTTCCTTCTAACATTAGTCAAATTTTCCTTCTCTTCCCAGGTGTGCAATCTTCCCCTTTTTGGTCTTCCTCCCTCTCTCATGGTTTGGTATGGTAAATCCTTAGCACTGACAGAAGAGGTGAGTAGATTTCTACAATTCAGTCTGTTTTCCAACAGCATAGACATCAGTAGCAAATTTATAGACTTATTCTGTGGGGATATTTTATGCATAATGTCCTCAGCATTCCAAGCTGGGGGGAGGAAGAACATTATTTGATCAAATGATATGTCATCAACCTGCAAAATTAAATGTATTCAAGATTTAAAACGTGCTATTTATGGTATCTTGTCTAAATTCAGCTTGTTCAAGTCAAATGCACTGTCCAGCCATTTTCCAAAACATAAAGCTGCTAAAACATTTGAAAGAAAGGATGCTGGTAATTTTAACAGTGAAAAATGAACATAAATTGGCAAATCTAGTTGAAATAAAAAGAAATCAGGAAAAATCAGACACATGGAATAGAAAACTTCAGTGCAAAGGAGCTGTGTCCAAATTAAAAGGAGACAGAAGCTGTATTTTAAAAGGGAATGTCAGGGAACAAACCTTGCTTGCCGTATTGTTCATTATGCTGGCAATTGTTCCTTTAAAGAAAGGGGAATTTTATCTGAAGGGGAAGGCTGTGAATTATTTACTTTTTTATTTTTCTTGATATGAGGTTGGTGAAATGACACTTTCCAAACAGTCTGAAATGTTATGTTTTGTTCCACCTTTCATCTGGAAAATTTTGAATGGTGACACCAAAATAACATTGTATTTTAACAGTCAAACAGCAAAAAAAAAAAATGCATCTCACAAATAAACCACACAGGACATTAAGAAGCATCTTATCTTAGGACATCAGATTATTTCAGATAGGAGTTTGAAGCAGAATCTATAATAAGTGTCAGAGAGTAAATTTTATGTGGAAGTTTATGGAATTTGTCTTCTTCCTTTCTCACTATTTCTCCTTTCTTTTTAAATCTGAAACTTATAAAATACTTCCTTGCAGTAACCCTTAGTAGAAAGGAAAATTAGAGACTGTTTCCAAAAATAAAATATTGAAGAGAAACATAAAGCTGTTGCAATTTTAAAAAATCGCATAAAAATTGTGACAAAAGGAAAGAGAAAACTGATATTAAAGCTACCATATATGTTTGAACCCTGTTGATTTTACAGGATCTAAGCTGCCATATACATAGCTATAGAACCAGCAAGGAAGCTGTCTGAACTCCATAACACACTCTTATTTTTATTTTTTGATGCTGTTGAATTAGTGTTATTATTTTTCACCATGCTTATTTGCCATTAGCTGAATTTTCATAGAAAGGTTCCATGAAAATTTTGCTACCATTCCCCAAAATTAATTCAGTTGTTTTTTAATATTTTTTTAAAAAATCTGTTTAGATTTAACCTAGAGTGGCTGGGCTTGAAATGCACAATTACCAGAGAAGTGTCATTCACTGTCTTCAAAATTACCCATTTCTTGACTTGACAAAAATGTGTTTATTTGGTTTCTGAGGGCCTGGTTCTTTGAGATAGAGTTGTCCATTTTATAAATCTGAGAGGCTTTATACATTGCTAATCATATATCTGAGAACAGAGTACTTGGAAAATCTCAGATTCTGCTTTTCCAATTTGAGATACCATGAAAGCCCGAGGTGTTATAGCCACAACCAGATCCAGACATCTCACACAGATATTCTCTTAAACACAGTTGGGCAGGAAGTCAAAACTTCCTGAAAATGGCATCAGAATCCATTTCTTGGTCCTCACTAAATTTTGGAGTCTGTCTGTGCAAGACAGGAGCTGCTGTCTTGCACAGAAGCAATATGTCACCTACCCAGTGACCAGTTGCATCCTCCCTCTCAAGTAGAAGGACATGCTGAAATCCATTTAGTGTCTACCAAAAAACTTAATCTCCTATTTAAAAAAAGACAGTGCAACAGTGGAACGTGTTGCTCAGAGAGGTTGTGGTTGCCCCATCCCTAGAATTGTTCAGGACCAGCCTGGATGGGGCTTTGAGCAACCTGGATTCATGGGTATCACTATTCAAGGTATCACTTTCCACGACAGCGGGGTTGGAATTGGATGATCTCTTTATCAGCCCTTCCAAACCATTCTACGAATATCACTCTAGAAATGTTAAAATTTGCCCACCCACCTGTTGTTCAGAACATAAATCTAAAACCGACTGAGACAGTTCTTCTTTGAGGGTGTCACAGATGCAAAACCAGCTTACCATTACTAGAAATTTTATGCCAGGGACAGAACTCTGTGCAGAGGGTCAGAAGGTACTAAGTTTCAAATAAAACTAGTTAAAATTATTCTTTCCCACAACATATAGTTAGAAAAATCTTTTTTTGTATCAATGTGTAAAAAATGACAAACTTTTCCCTTTAGAGATGTTAATAAAAATTTAAAACCCTGAACAGCAAACTCCATAAGTCCTATTTACAAATTCATCAAAGGATTATGTTTCATGAAAATATTTTTCTTCATGACATACTGCATTTAAAAAAAAATTAAAGTAGACCTTGAAATATGTTATTTTGAAAGCGAAATTTGCCATTTTAAAATTATTTCTATTTCATTGCCATTATTTTATGTCATATCGAATTATTTAAAAAAATAAATCTGAAGCAATCTATTTCAATCATTTTAAGAGAAGATATTTAACAATATGTTTCCATTTCATTATAGGGGAAAAAAAAAAACAGAAAAGAGTATTTTTCACTGTAACATAAGATCTAGTTCTCACCCAGCTATATTTTTTTGTCCCACAGGCCCTAAGCACTCCTCTAAGAACAGATGTGAGGAACAAGGTTTTTCTTTGTTTACAGCATTGCATTGAGGTTTAACTGAATTTAATTATTCCAAAATATATATTTTATGTGGTCAGACTTTCTCAACATAGTCTACCTTGGGTTGCCTCCTTTCACATCAAAAATTCTAATGGGACATCAAAGTGGCATGTGGTAATTATACCACTGAATGTATGTTATTAGTAAATATTAGATTTATGTCTGCTAACAGATAATAAAATAAAACAGCTGTTAGGCTAGAAGAGATACTGGTATAAATGGTTACTGGTATAAATGCTACAGTACAAATAGTATAAATGATATACTGGTATTAAGTATTACAACACTTATAGCTGCTGTTTGAGGTCCCAGGAAAACATTAAAATACACTTTAGATGTCATGTTTGCATTAAATATTTGAAGATGAAGTTGCTTAAAGGTTTTAGATATTGGTGGGGAAAAGGCATGTATTCTATCTAAAAAAAAAATAAGTGAGAAACTTACAGTACCTTAAATCTGAGACCAGCTGCTAGACAATGTAGTTACCATAAACTTTTAAATTCTTTCTAGTTTTAATCTTCTTTAAAATTATAATTCTAATAATCAAAACTTGAATTAGTAAATCTGTTCAATCTACTAGGGATATACACAACATCCAGTATTAATAATTGTGTAGATTAGACCTGGGTTTTGCAGATAAATATTTCATGGAACTGGTAATATCAGAAGGAATAAGTGACTGCACAAACTCAACTAAGAGGTCCTGAAAATAATCTGGTTTTTCAGGAAGACTATGATCACTTTTTTGGAAATCCCATACCTTTAAAATGCCTTATATTGTGTGGATTTCACTTTCTCAGTTGTGGGGTATCTAGCATGGTAAAAACTATGTCTGTCATCTGAAAAACCATATGTCTCAATAATTTATCTTAATTAATATCGTGAAAGTGATGGTGCACTAAAATCCAGATAAGGTATTAATAGCACAGTAAACCATTTTAAGTAATTCTGAATGCTATCTTGTAGAGTGTGGTTCTTTAGTCTAACTATACTAGATGTATACCTAAATTGAATTCTGCATAAAACAGGGAGCAGAGGTTTCCGAATTAGGTAATGTAAAAGGACAAAGCCTACATCTGTGGTCTTCAGCAAAGCCCACATAACACTCTGAAAATAAATAGTCTGGAATTAGGTGTGCAATTTTGCCTGTGAAAGAACAAATAACTTGAAGAGCCAGACTGAGCTTTGTGGTCACTGGGGCCAAGAAAAGGAGTCTTCACAGGGAGTGGAAAGGCCTCAGTGTTTTTGTAACTATACATTCAGATCTCTATCCCTGCTGTTCCATACCACTTGAACTTGCTGGTTCTATTTCTACTTCTTTTACCTGGCCCTGCTATAAATCTACCCAAGCACCTGAAGCAAGGTGATGATGGTGTGATGGTGGTGATATTGATGGTGAATTCTCATCCTCAGATGCTTTCTGATTCTTGGGCATCATGTTTTCTGTCTTCCAGAACTCTATCAACTATTCCCATACAAATAATTCTCAGCTAACTAATCCAGAATTATACTTAGCCTTTCACTTATTGCTCTTTCAACTAGCTGTTCATGCGTCTTAAAAATCCCCACTGCAAGCTTTAAAGCCAGTCACTTTTGTGTGAGCAGCCTAGTACACTCTCTATGAAAATGACATTTGTGCTGCAGGCATCATAAGTTTCCTTACAGCATTTTAACACTTGGTTCTATTTTTCTGTGCCAGTTTTAGCCCAGATTCTAGATCACATATTTTTAAGCCCAGGTCTATTTTCTCTAAATTTAAGATTCTTTTAATAACCAAGATCAAAGAAATTCTGACAGGAGGTACGCTTATTTATAGTAGTTTGAATTTCACAGGATATATCCCTATTATTACATGGGAGCTGTGTGTCTCTTGGTATGTGTGTTTCATGGTGCACAAATAATGATGAGGTTAACTTTTCACAGAATTATAATTTTAATTTTAGTAGTGTTATATCACATGCTTTTTTCTCCAAGTATTTGAAGCCTAAATTGTAAAATTTGAGAAGGCATCTTCAACTAGAAATTCTGATCAATAGGAATAACGTGATATGGTCTACTATATAAATAGTATAAGCCAACACCTTTAAAAGGTTTACAAGAAAGTGACAGACAAAAAAGAACTCATGAGAGATTTAAGATACTCACCTGCATTGCTGATGCTTTTCTATTCCCACGTTTATTCATTTAACACTGAAATAGTGGACATTCACTTCAGCCTGTGAATTGACTTGTGACTACTTCATATTTTGTGAGATTATACCTCAAAATATAGAAGACAGTGAAAAAGGCACTAAGTCAGGTACCTGCCTTTTTACTTAGCAGTGGTAATGATTTCCAGAAAAACAGCAACATGTCTGAGGCATTGTGGCTGGTCCCAGGTGGAAATGGAATTTTCCAGAATATTCCAAAGAGCAATATGCATCAAGCCCAGACTTCAACAGGTTAAGCTAATTATATTAAGCACATTACACTCTACTTCCAAAATCTCCTTTGCAACTGATTATAAATGCACTACAAGATTTGTGTTGTGTCAACATTCATTAAGTTCTAGAATGCTTAAAGTACATCCCTAAAAAGAAACATACATGTATATGGTCCAGAAAGTATTATTCTGTGAATGCACATGAAATTTGAATTAGAGGTATTCTTGGATAGAACAATTAATTGTTTATGGGGTGAGCATGGCTTTTCTTTCCCAGCTTCTGTGACAATGATAGAGCACAGTTTATAGAATGTTATGGACAACCTGAAGAAAAATTTTCAATTTGGCATTAAGTGTCCTACACAGCACTGATACAATGGACATCAAATTCTGCACCATGGGGCAGAAATAGAGAGCAGAATAGCTTCTTTGCAGTATTTCTGTGTTTTGCTTAGAATTTAAGATTGATTTGATATTTTGGAAATATTCAGTAGGTGGTTACTGATGCTAACTAATTTCATGAATGGGTTTATCACTTTTTACACCTGCTGTTCAGGTTCATTATTTGACTTGCTGTGAACAACAGCAATTGTTCCCTTGTCAGGGAATCTCTCATCCAGCAGAGAGTCTTATCACACGTCAATGGCCCTAAGAGGCAGGTGATGGGGGAATTGGTTTGGTAAAAGTGTGATAAAAGTGTGACACTCGACTTAATAATTATGTTTTCATAAAAGCAGAAAATTTCATATTTCACTAGCACCATATAATGGCATCTGGAAATGGTTTTGTTTCTAACCACACCGTTTGAGGTCTAGGCTCAGTATGAGCAATTGTCATTCTGCGTTTTAGGAGGGGCAATTGCAAATGGGTCCAATGTAAACCCTGACCTAGAGCAATGAGGATGTTCCCAGCTCTGCTGTCAGGATGTTGGATAAAAGTTCTGTATAAGCAACTCTGCCCCCTTCATACATTTACATGGAAAACTGGAATAATTCCTGGATTATTCCAGCTGGCTTCCACTGTGTCTGAAAAAGGTTAAGAAGCACAGGCAGCTTTTTATGTCTTTCCTACCAAGTGCATGTCATTTCAGCAAAAATATACAATTTGATAAAGGCTCCTTATAAGAATTATTATGAGCATTTTATTTTAGAGGAGGGAAAATGAATAACTCTTTTCCCTTTCCTTTGTGGCATGCAAACTCCCTAACATTTACACATTATGCAAACTTCAAGGAGAAAGCAGTTAGCATGTCAGAGAACCAGCAGTGATAACACTTGAGCAGAGCAGTCTGCAGCATTCTCTTTAGTTTCACGACAGGCACATTAGTCTGGATGTAAGCTGCTTCTCCTTAATTGGATTGCTTGCATAAATTGCAATACAAGGTGGACATGTGATAGCTTTCTTTTTCACCAATCAGTCATGTCAAGAGAACCTTATGTATTTTATATAGAAAGTAGAAAAAATGATAATTTGAAAAGATGAGAAGATGGTGCAGGGTAAAAGCTGATATTCTTTCTTTATAACAGATAGCCCCAAGTTGTAGAGGCCATTATTTCTTGCATTTTCAGAGCAAATGAACTTGACAGATGGCTGTGTCACCTAAACCCCTACCTACCAACTTGATTATGCAGAAAACAATACAATAGAAAAGAAATCATTACTGAAGGAACCTGGTTAGTCCACAGAGGGCTGAGCAGTGCAGAAGAACAAAATTACAGTTGTGGAATTGAACAGCAAGAATACATTTAACATAAAGTGGGTTACAGCAAGGCAATCAGTCATGGCTAAAGCTATTGTCTAGGCTTGCTTGCATGGTATATGAAGTAATCTGTCATCTACCACTGAATTTATGCTTAGTTTATAGTAGAAAAATACAAAGGTTTTGCCAGGGCATGTTCTGGTAGTCTTAAGTAGCTCAACTATGGATCTATGAAATTAAAATAATGGTAATTCAGGACAATTTTCTGCTTCCAATCTGTTTTGGAGGACATTAACAACAAAGTAATTTCTTCTCCCTACTCCCATGTTACTCAAACATTAACCAAATCCCACCACTGAAGGAAAGACAATATAGACTGGTCAAGACAAATACTCAGCACCAGTCCTGATTATACAGTACTACCATTATTCCATAAAAAAGTTACTTTGAATTAGCTGGGGGTCTCGTTATGGAAGTTATGGAATGACATTTAACAAGAAAGGAAAGGGGCAGCACCTATTTCTGGTGGCCCAGTCCCCACATTAACTTTTGCACATTCTTTGCAAAAAAGATAAAATATCTTATCAACATTATTACTATTTCTCAGAGGTATTATTATATGATTTCATATGTCATTTGCAACAAAATGGGCTTCTAGTCTCTGTTTCTCTTGACAGTTTCAAGCAATACAATTCACTTCTATATGCTTGAGGGCATACCACCTGGTAAGACATCATGTTAACTAATTATTTCAATTAACTACTTTTGATATAACTCTGCTAATCTAGTTTGCCATTAGCACCATTGAAAGTATTTGTTTTAGCAGGATTAATACTAGATGTATTTGTTTGCAGTAAGGTACTTGAGAAAGGTTTGGTGCAGGTGGTGGAGAGTTAAGACTGCTGATAAAAATTACCAGAGTAGGGAAAAACTCTCCCTGTAGAGCATAGTGGACTTCCATCCCAGAAACAGCTCTTTTTCCTCTATTGCTAGGCTTCTTTGATACTCAGTATGTACATGACTGACTTCCACTTTTTCCCTAAGTCTTTTTGGGACAGTCAGACTCTCACATCACAGGAAACCCATGCAGCAGCAGGCAATCATGTGTCCAGGAGTAAGAGTCTCAGTTCCAGAAATCCTCAACATTGTGAGAAAAAGACAAGTAAGAGGATGGAGTTTCCAAAAAAATGGACTGGTTTTGGTAATGTTAACAATACAACCAGAAACCCTATGCTTGATTGTAGGATACCCCTGGAAAAACAAGTATTTAACAGTGAAAATTTACCTACAAACTCTTAATGTAAACCAAAGGCAAGATATATCTTAACTATCTTGCAAATAAAAAAAAAAAAATTGCTGTGTGAAGCTTTCCGAGTCCATAGAAGTACACAAGCACAGAAAAAAATTAGTTCTGTAACATGAATGGGGAAGTTTAGACTACACTGTTCATTTGCACAAGGCTTTCTTAAGAACCATACTGGGAAAATACCTCTCCAGAACAAAGTCCAAATGCCCTCACAAGGAGACATGGAAGGACAAATCAAATCAGTGGGACAGGACGTCATCCACTCTGGAGCTCAAATAAACCTTAAGCAACTGTGTGACGAACAAAATCATGTAATTTGTATTAAAAGTAGAGAAAATGAGTTTGGAAATGACTGAATCAGCTTTTTAAGAACTGACCCTAGTTACTGAAGAGCAGAAAGGCCTATTTTGGTATTTAAAGTACTGAAAGAAATGAAGAAATAAAGACACAGATTTAAAACTGCTAAAATAATTTGCTAAGAACTTCTTCAGTACCAAGACCAAACCAGATTTTTCCCACTCTTTTAGACATCAACTCTTCTTCTCTTGTCTTGACAAACATGATGTCTTTGTCATCCAGAATTTAGACACACATAGCCCCTGACATTGATATTATATATACTTATATTAACCTATATAGTAGTGAAAGTCCTAACTACAATATTCTTTTTTAGTTCTTTTGATTCCTATTAATTTTATCTCTGAAAAAATCATATTTTATCTTTCCATCATAACTCCATTTCTGAAATCTTGCTCATTCCATCAAGATATTCTATGAGAAACTCAGGGGTTACAAACATAGAAGAAAAGAACAAAAATTTTCAAAGACATCTCTGGAAGTTGTCAAAAGGTGATGTTCCAGCATCCAAAATATGAATACCATTGCAGGAATACACATGACATTTAGGTAGTAGTAGCAATCAAATTTTAAAGACTGCATTTATTAATTTATTGATATATGTCTTTATCATTTCAAATCCTGTATTGAACTGGGGTAGTCTAATAACTAAATTTATAACAAAAATTTCCCTCTTAAATCTTGAAAGAATTGAATAGTTCCGTTCCCTTCCAATAAATTAAATTAGTTCAGAATTAAATTGTTTTTTAATATCAAGAACATAATTCTTGTTTACAAGCTCACAAGCTAACAACTAGCAGTTTAGCACCGCTTTACACCAAGACCATCCCCCAGCTTCCTGATTTCAGATGTTTTACTCCCCTCCTTTCATGTGCTGTCAGAATTTTTCCAGAGCAGCCCACTCTCCTCCTGCTACTCAAATTCCCAATATCCGTCAGATTAATGCCAGGATAGGATGTAATAGTGATCCTCTTCTGCTGATGCACTCCGTACTCTGAACAAAAAATATCTCTCATTTAAAACTAAACAGCAGATTGCAAGAATCATATTCTCCCTCTTCCAACTTCTGTCTGTGTTTTCACTTCACCCAGGGCAGATTTTGATTTCACCTTTGTCATTTCCTGGTGTACTTTCAGCCCTTCACCTGAATCAAAGACACATGTTCAAGGCAGGTTAAATTTGCTCTGACAAGCAACTTTCCTCATGCTTCATACTTGGGCTATCAGATGCTTTTTTGGCTTAATTTTTATGTCTTTTCTGTAGGGTAAATAATCCACAGCTTTTTAGTTACTGCATAAAATAAATGTGTGCATGATTAATTGCTCATTAATTCAGTATTATTAACTTACAAGGGATGTAGTATTTTGATTCTCAGGTTGAGTTCTAACCTGATTACAAAATCTAGTGAAAAGGAAATATTACTGAGTTCCTCTCCCTTGCAGGACATAGTTGTCCCTAGATGTATGTAGTGATTGTTCATCTTGCTTTAAACAATCTCAACTTGGAGTTTATGCCTTGTCTTTATCTCCCCAAGTAATGTTATTACTCTTTGGAATTTTTTTTAAAAACAGTGCTTTTTTGATCTACATTGAATCTGCAAGTGTAATTAATGACATGAAATTGACCTGATTAATTTCTGACACTTCAATTTAGCAGCTGATGAAGTGCACTCCAATAAGTAATATTTGCTGGCTGCAGCTGTCCCGGTTCTTGCTAGAACTGGGATTCCTTTAGAACTAGAACACTTCCCAGTCAGCCCTGAGACTAACTCAGACTGCGGGAGTTTTGTCAATATGTCAATCTATAAGCCCCCTTTGCTTTCAGCAGCAGGTAAGATTGGGACCATTTACAGAGGCTTCTGGTACCTGATTAAGGCAGGGGGGATATTTAAAAGAAACCAGTCTGGGCCATCATTCCCTGCCCATTGCCAGGGGAGCTACATGTAAAATGGGTCACTCTAATGAGTAGTATGTGAACCTGTTTTCTTGTAAGTATAGAATATGTGATTGTGAAGCTGGCTAATTAAATATCTTTCAGTGGTTATTTGTTTGCTGAAATCCAGTTCTAAAATAAGGACATGAATTCCTCTATGAATTCAGACTAACACATGCATATAACTATGTCTAATATTGATTTTGTAGAGGTTGTTGTCCAGTTCTCTTTACCAGTGGTCTGCAGAAGAGTCAAAATACCAAGACTTGATCCTGTGGCTGCAAAGACTTGTGTTCTGCTTATAAAAAAGTTAATTGTAGTCTCTGACACTGGCTTTTAAGGATGAATCTCACCTTGCTCTAAGAGTCCAAAAACAGCTAGAGTTTGCAACTTCAGATCTCAAAAAATTTCTTTATATTCTACAACATGCTGCAAGGCAGTTCACAATTCTTAGTTGTTCACAGCATTAATTTACTTTATTGATGACATCATCAGTATTTTGTCACTGTGGAGTTTAGTTGTCCTGAGTAAAGCTGACCATAGAAGTTTTGAACATTGATTTTTTTTTTTCCCTTTCTGTAGCATAAGTGGATGATTTATCATCTTCTTCTGGGATATCAGCCAGAGGCAAGAAATAGCTCTAATAACATGCTCTGAAGTGACTTATACTGTGTGTGTTTAAAAATGTGGTCAAATAATGTGCTATACCTGGACATAGGAACATCAACCACCAGGAAAGACAGGAAAGCCTTTTATACAAACAAATGACATCTGCCACACAACAATCACAGAACCCAGTTTTCCTTCAAAAATAGTTCAGAGATTTCTTTCTCTTGTATTTGAATGCATAACATTTTGAACTTGATTATTATTATTTAAAAATTTCTGAATAAAATATTATGAAAAATCCATCTTAAAATAAGCAAAGTAGTATAAAACACAAGTTTAAGGTTCTTTCTCAATGGGGGTTTAGATTTTCGCATCACTAATTTTATTAATTTTCGTTCATTGACATTTTATCAAAGTACAATCCTGGAAAAACTAATCTAATGTAACAAAAGACACAATAATTACAACCATTGCCATACTTTGAAATTAAACATGAAGACAAGGGTGAAAAACAATTTCACAGGATTCCCTGTTACCTCAGTAGATTCATGCATGTGCATGCACAAAAGGAAAACAGACTGGATGCAATTTGATGTTACATTTCCTTAGGTGACAAACCTGGCTGTTTCCTGATTTATGTAGCAGTCCCATAAGCAGTCATATTGCCACTATTGATACAGCAGGAGAAGGAGAAATGGTAGTACAAGGATGGGAAGTAATGACAAAATAGGAAATTAGACCTCCTTAGGCTGGAGGGAGAGAAAAAAAAAGCAGGTAATTGGAGGAATGCATTTTACAGATAAAAATTAATTTTAATTGAGGAAGCAAGTAGAAGTAATTTACAAACAAATTTATAAATTGGTCTCAGAGTTAAATCATTTCTAAGATGCAAAAGCCCAGAAATAAAGACTGGGAAATATATATTTTTTCATTTTGCATATGCAATCTAAGCAAAAAGAGATGCTTCAGACACATGTGGGTAAGTAATGACAAACACATTAACTGCATTTGGTCTCTTTATTATTTGCTTTCTTGCATATTTCTTTGAGGAAATCTTTGGTCTCTTAAATGTTCATTTGAAAAGACTGGAGCCCAAAGACGACACATTTATAAACATGTCATGAACTTTGCTTACATGCAGAAATGCAATTTATTTTGAGACTGAATAGAAATCATTTTGGACAGGACAGGAACTGTTCATATAGGTCACAACACTCAGAAATTAATATAGTCATTCATATACACTACTACTAGGCCAGATTTTTAGTTGAGGTAAATGAGTGTAGCTTGATAGTTATATGAAGCTTCACAACCATCTGTTTTAATGTTTCTGTCTTGTATAGATATACAAAAAAATAAGTATTCTGTGATTCTAGGAGTTCACATGCTCAAGACAATTAAATTATTTTCTCTCAGGTTGTAGCACTAACACAGAACACTTTCTGGTCTGGTTTTGCGGTTTGGATTTTTTAAATTTGAGTACACTCAAGACTGTTAATTAATCAGAATAAACTATTTCAATTTATCATTTGCTTATTGTAGTAGGAAATATTTCCATTAATTTAGATAAAACATGTTAAAATCTACCAGGTTCCAGTACAATGATAAATCTCATAAACACCAGATTTTAAAATAAAATAAAATTTAAATTAAAATAAAATAAAATAAAATAAAATAAAATAAAATAAAATAAATAATTTGAAGTACCTTTTTCTAAAACTGTTTACATATGGCAAAAATTATCCTAAAAATATAGTTTTTTTTCTTTCTGAAAGAATGACGCTATGAATCATTTTTTTAACAGAAATGCATTAGCTGAGTATTTTGAGCTTTCCTGAGATTTCTTTTCTTATCCTTCAAACTTGGTCAAATTTTGAAAAAATTCATTCTGAATCCTTAGTTCTCTCTTGAATATGAATTCAGTGCAACCCATACCCTATTTCCTCAACTACTTTTTGTATAGTTATGCCCTTTCGAATGCATTAGAAACACAGAAGTTAATGTATTTTAACTCGACAGACCTTGAAGTTTTTAGTAAGTGAGTTCAGTATCTTGTTAGTCCACCAGACCCTCTCAGGCCATACTCATTTGGTTTACAAGAATGGTGCTCAATTAATATCCTCAAGAGTCACTTCTCCCTCCTGTTTAGCTTGTCATGATGAACAGGTTTTAAATAACAGTTTTCACTCTCTTTCCAGAACCATTTTAGCTGCAGGAATTACTTGGAAACACATGAGTCAGCCACCAGGAAGAGAAATTATCTTGCTTTCCTCTGCATAGGACCCAAAGGAAAATCTCTGCCTCTCATTTCAAGGGATTCGCACGGGCTGGGGAAGAGCAGGTTATGCTGGCTGTGCACTTGATGTGAGCACCATCTGGCAGCGGCAGGGTAGGGTGACTCTGGGGGAACACTGTCAAGAGCACTCTGCCACTGCTCTAAAGAGGAGCAACATCAACATCTTGCAGGAATATGCTGCTGTTTTTACCATATGTGATAACAGCCTGAGACTGGACATGGCCACTTCTTGAGGGACTACATTTCCCCAGCTGATGAGGGATCCATTTCTGTCTTTGTAATACAAGAAATCTGGGTTCGGGGTTTATTCACCTTGTGCCTTTCTTGAGCACATAAACCACTGTCTTGACTGTTCATCTTCCAAATCTATTGGGTTCCAAAGCACGTGCCAAAAAACTTTGAGGTTCTCATGTAATAGTGTGTAAGACGCCTGCAAGCTACAGCACTGAATCCAAAGGAATATTTCCTTCCTGTGAGAAGAGATCCTGAGGCAGACTGGTTTAAACACACAAAATGCTGTAATAAACCACCTTCCAGGTGTTATTTGGAAAAAAAATTCAAAGCAGGAAGCTACCAGAGACAGCCTACACAAAAAACAATCACAGTAGCAGATACTAGCACCAACACCTAAAATAAAATAGAAATCTCTGAAAAATCTCCATCTCTGAAATGAAGTTCTGCTTGCACTCTTTGTCTTACCAGCTACATACTCACGATCCTTCAGGTGTAGGCATTATGTACTATTCCTGCAGATATTTGGGTGGACTTACAAAGCTGTTTTCTGGGAAGGCATTTGGGGAGGTGTGGGTCAATGGAAAGCAAATAAATGAAACAAGGATTACTGGAAGAACTGGGGTATGCTTGTTCATGTCATAAGGAAGTATGTGAAGAATTAGCAAGAATCATTTCCAAAATATCAAAATGTTCTAGCAAATATTAAGATAGGCCTAGTTTAAGCCACTGAATTAATAGAAAGATAAGTAAATAAATTTACACACTTGTATATAAATACACTTAAGAGTGTTTCCACAGCTTCAGAAAACTAAATGAAACAAAAATTATTTGTTTCAACACAAGCAAGAACTTTGTAGGTCTGCTGTATTTTCCAGGCTATATTATCACAGAACCATATAATGGCTTAGTTTGGAAAGAACCTTTAAAGGGCATATAGTCCAACTCCCCCTGGATCTTTCCCTAGATCAGGTTCAGACTCTTCTCCATAGAACCTAGCCTTAAATTTTGCCAGGAATGGGCATCTACCACTTTTTTTGGGTAGTCATTTCCAGCGTTTTACCCCTCATTGTATAGAATTCCTGCTCTATGTCCAATATAAATATATTCTTTCAGCTTAAAATTGCTACCTCTTGTCCAATCACAACAGGCCCTCCCAAAAAGTGTGTTCTCATCTTTCTTGTAAGCCACTTTTAAGTCCTGACAGACCACAACTTTTCTTCTTTTCCTCTTTTTCTTTTTTGTTTTTCCCCAGGCTGAACAACCGCAGCCCTCTCAGCCTGTCTTCATTAGGAAAGGTGTTTTTGTGTACACCCACCCCCACCCCCCGCCAACTCTGGACTTGCTCCAAAAGGTCCATGTCCTTCCTGTGCTGAGAAGCCCAGAGCTGGATGCTACACTCCAGGTGGGGTCTCAGGAGAGCAGAGCAGGGGGGCAGAATTGCCTCCCCTGCCCTGCTGGTCAGAACGCTTTTGATGGAACCCAGGACACAACTGGCATTCTGGGCAAGGAAATGAGCTAGGAAATGAGCCATTGCTGGCTCATGGCCAGCCTCTCACTCAGCAGCACCCTTAAGTCCTTCTCTGCAGGGCTGATCTGAATCTTTTCATCCCCCAGCCTGTGCTGATACCAGGGATTGCCCCAACCCAGGTGCAGCACCTTGCACTTTGTCTTGTTAAACCACATGACATTCCCAAGTGCCCATTTCTTGAGCTTGTCCAGGTCCCCCTGAGTGGCATCCCATCCTTCAGGGAGTGTGAACTACACCAACCAGCTTGTTGCCCTCTGCAAACTTGTTACCTTTTTAAAAGAATACACCTTTAAATTGCTTCACGAGTGTTTCTCTGCTGTCTCCTATTACCTCTGGAGCCCCTCCAAGTCTCAGAGCAACAGGCTGAGGTCCTTGCTAGCAGAATATCCCAGTAACCCTGGTGTGTCCTCCCAAATTTTGTCACAGACAAGGCACAGATGTTATCGCCTCCCCATTAAGTCTTAGGAAATTTGTTGTTTCTAAAGCTGGATTCACAACAAAGTAATAGGTATTAATTAGGAGATACAACTTAAGAGTAAATACTGCCACATCATTGTGAACTTTTCATATGTATTTAGTGCTCACTATCAAAGGAGTGTGACAGCCAGCACTTACAATCAGGCTAATGAAAATGTCACCCCTTTGTAAAACTCTGACCAAAATAAACCTGAGAAAGGCTATGACAATATTATCACTGAATAAACACCATTTTGTATTCCACTAAAGAGCTCAGTGTTTCCAGCTTTAGTGAAAAAAAGTCTTTAGAAGTTATAAGACCTCCATGATTTCAGGTTGTGGCTCTGAGAAAAAAATCAAATTCCTACTACCGAGTTAGAAAAGAAACTTTGGTCCTAGAAGTGGCAAAATGTAATGGTTACTTGCTATTTTTTTACTTTATTTTTCTTTGATATCATACTATTATAAAAGCAAAATTACATTTTAACCAATGAGACTGTTCTCAATGTGTTAGAGTGAATTTTGGAGGGATAGAGAAATATAATTCTTCTCTAGGGAAAAAAAAAACCTAAAAAACTTTTTTGGTATTGAGCTAGATTTCTTTTAATCCTCTGATAAAATTATGTGGGATTCTGTTGTAAAGATATTTCTAAAAACATATCTAGAAAGTGAGTCTTAATTTTAAAAGTTAGTGTTCCTGAAGTACAAAAAAAATCATAAAAGCTCAACAGAGCTCCAAGAGACCTGCCTTACACCACTTGCCATGAGAAGACCTTGTCCTCATTTTTACAAGCAAGTACCAGACCTGACCTGTTAGTCCACTTATGTAAATAATAAGTCCAATTCCCTTTGCAAGCTCCTGCTAAAGCTGTGCCATTAGAGCCATCGTGTCATTTAGGCAGTCAGTGGAGAATCAAAGACTGCCTGTGCTGCAGCAGCCCAGTGCTACGTTTCTAGGAAAATGGGCTCTTAAAAAAAGGAAATGTCACACCGCAGTGTGAGAGATAAACAGAGGTATATCTTTAGAGCAGCAGGCAGGGACTGTAGAAACACTCTCTGTAAATGACTTTGATCCCCTAGTGTGATGAATCATGGAGTCGCAAATCCTTTTTAGCTAATTGCTATCAGCTTGTGAGATTTTTCCTTCCATGTTCAATATCAATTTTCAGGGCCATAGGAGATAGCACTTGTCCCCCGAGTCTGCTGGCGACTTACCGCTAAAACTGAACTAGCACCACTTAACAGTTTAAAGGGGGAAGTCATTTAATATGACACTGCTGCTAGTAACTGAAAGGGAAAATATTAGGGGCAAATAAAGGGAACAGTAGACCTTTTTTTTACTGTCAATGACTTGCCTTTGAAAATGTCCTTTCCATATCCACATGGAATCAGTGCATCTACCTGAAAGCAAAAGAAGTTTTAATTATTCAAAAGTTGTAAGAAGGGACTTGGGAAGAAGGAGAGTGAAATTTGGTTGCTTTTCAATTCTAATACTTTCCACATTAAAAACTGTAAATAAAATAAACTCTTTTTTAAGACTCTTTTAACCATACTATCAGATTAAATTAGAAATTTAGAATATAATTTTAAATTTAAACACAGCACATATTTCACTCCATTTCCTCTTTCAGGATTATCAATGAAAATGTTTTAGGTTTCCAAGGAAATCTGGTCCTTTCCCTGTTCACTGAAATTTTTCTGCAAAATATTTTAATCACTTCTTATTCACAAGGTTATGAAGACCAGAAGTTACATTTTTGAAGCATAATGGCATAGGTACTTTTACAGACTATAGGGGGACACAACTCCCTGCAACTTCTGAACACTCCAGACTTAGAAATTCTGAATTCATATTTGTCTCTCGGCATTCAGTAGCCCCTGAATACAGACAGCATCTCCAATAGTCAAAACCATTTGGTATATTAACTTAGATTTAGTATCAAATTTCAGGGCACTTAAGATCTTACAGAATGAGGAAGCTTGCTATTAGGCTATTTGATTGTGTAGAGCTGAAAAAACATAGTACTTCAAGTAAGTGTAAGAAATTTTGTTTTAAAAAGAGCAACCAGACTTCATGAATTTTTTAAGTTAGCTGAACTATCACTGTTGGTCCTATGGTCTTCACAGTCATTCACTGGTTTTAATACTCAGAGCAGTGACAATTTTCCAGCCTAGATTAGGAGTATTTTTTTATCTGTATATAAGAAAACTCACATTTTATCCTAGGGACCATAATCACCATTGAAGGATAAATATAACGTGCATTTGTCTAATCAAGCCTAGCTTCAAAGCAAAATTTGGTTTAATTTGTCATAGACCAAGAATTAATCACAAAAATTATTCTGAGACAAATTTTAAACAATATTCTTTTTTGAAAACATAGAAATAAATAAATAAATAAATAAAAGCCTGGCATTTTTTCTATTGGTTTCCTTATCAAGAGAAATGTCCAAAATTAAAGTAGAGATTCATTATTTGAGGTGGAATAGACTTAACAACAGAAATGAGACAATAATTATGGGATTTCAATGTGCAGACTGAAATCAAAGTATAAAGTAAAAAAGTTTTACCATTAGCTGAGCACCCAGATTCTGATCTGGTATCCAGATTATTTTCTTTCCTGGGGATGACAGTAACATTTTGGTAACAAGACTCATAGTTTTGAGTACTTTCCAGATTTTGAATATTTGCCTAAGTTTTAAGAGTTTCCCCTCAACTGCTTCTTATGGAGATTCCTTAGCACATGGAGCTACTGCATCTGCTGCTCTGCATCACGTAAGAATAGAGTAGGACACTTCTCAGCTTCCACCTTAAATCTGGGTTCCACTTCACAGTGTACATTTAAATTGCATGTATTTTTTAATATAGACCACCAAATATCCAAGGGAGAACACAAACTTTCTCATGTTTTTTTCCCTTGTCTTGCCCAGAACTACTTTTCTCTGAAAGTTGACTCAAAACTGTTCAGCCTACTATCTGATCACAGCATCATCACTCGTGAATTCAAAGTACCTGTATTCCAAAATTCTATTACAATGATGCATTTTATAAACACTGGCTCTCAATGTACTCATAAATACAAGAAGTAAAGCTGTTCCATATTTCTAGTCCATTTGCAGAGATGTTACTGTAAAGGAGTAGGGAGAGGAGACCGAAGGATCAAAATTTTTACTCAGAGAGAAAAAGTAGATGTTAACTTTGACATGAATGGACTTAATAGTAGAGGTCAAAGTCTGAGAAAGGCAAGTAGTTTCACTCTAAGATTTTCCAATTTCTCCAAAATATGGAACAGTTAAGTTCTGAGAAATAAGAAGAGGGAAAAAAAAAATTTGGACAGTGCAACTGGATTTGAATAAAGTTCTTCAGTGAAGTTTTATGTCTAAAATTTTTTTTCCTTTTTGTGGGAAATTAAAATAAAGTCTTTTCAAGCTCATTGTAAAATAAAAATCTTCAAGGCTGTATGAACAGATTTAAGCCTTTTTGGTGATTAAAATATTTTTAAATTTACATACAAGCTGAAGGTGGTATTGCAAACTAAAAAGCAATACTAATACCATGTTTAAGAAAAAAACCTCTTCATGCGAACAAAATTTAACTTGTTTTAAAGATCAAAAATAAAGTCACTTATGACAATGGGAGCAGCAACACAGGTCAGAAAAATTTGGCACCAAAATTTTGCCTTCTATCCTCTCTGATAGCGTTAGAATTAAGCTCTGAGAAAATATTATAAATTATCCTTAATTTGCAGACAGAAAATATGTTAAAATATGTTATGAGCTGGTCACACAGCTCAATGAAAATTTCAATACAATTTAATTTCAACTTTTAATTCAACAAAACTGTGTTATTTGAGATACTTAAGCTTCATCCGGTAAGATCTGAATCAATTTTTTCCTCTCTCACTGGAAGTAAAAGCTGATTTGGTGTCTCCAGGATTTGAAATCAGGATCTAAGATACGTCAGTATGACAATTAGTCAACAAAAGTATTCTTCCAGCAGAATTTTACCAATGAATTTGAGGGAAAAAAAAGGTTCTCATGTTTTCTTCCATCGCAAAGGCAAAGTGTCCCACTTTTGTAAAAACTAGATGCTAATATTCACATATTAAACTCTCTCTTCTGATTCAGGGGTTTGGTCCAATTATTGAAGTAACTTTTAAAAAAAAATGCCTATGATAAAAAGTCTCAGTATAAAAGAGACATATAATAGAATTTTATTTTGAAGAATCTGAAAAGAAGCACAGAAAAAGTATTTTTTATAAACAGAGAAATCTTTTTTCAGTAAAAACTGACCTTACTTGTGTTATACAAATTTCTAATACAGTATACAATATATTATTTTCCAGCATTTATTGCTGATAAGAAATGTAATTATCAAAATAATGTTTCAAATAACAAAAACTATATGACCCTCATAAGTAAAATTCACTAGATTTTTAATGATATAAAAAATAATCTGAACTTTTGGATCTGAGTTTTCTGAGGATGTTTGAGTCAAATGTTTTAGCTACAGTTCATTGTTTTCATTCAATAATTACCTTAGTTGTTGCTGTGAAAAAATAATGTATAATGAAATAAAGATGTACAAAAAAGTTCACTAGAGCTTTTAAATAAATGGGGGCGAAAGTGACAGGCTATTCTAGGACCTACAGGGATGGCATAATACCAGCTTAAGTAATGCATCCAGTTAAAAGTGACATTGTGCTGTTAGTGAGAATATCCATTGGAGTTTAGAGGAAAACTAAGTTTGGCCATTTTCCACCTTTTAAAAATCCTGCGAAAGAGCATCTCTGGCAATCACTGTCAGTTTGGTGCTGTTCAGCACCTGGGCAACTTCAGCACCACAAAACTAAAAAATGCATTCCTGCCCTGGATCTTCACAGTATAATTCTCACTAATGCCAGTGAATGTCCTAGCTAAACAGAGGGTAAAGGACAAGGTCACAGGATAATGAATTTAACTCTAGGTTTTTAAATGAGGGAGGTTGAGTTGTTGAGGCTTTATCTTTTTATTTTTTTAAATGGCATCTTTTTCTTCCTCAGGGAGATCTGCAGGCTGTGGCTTTTTGCCTTTGAACATCCTCAAGTCAAGCATCAAGAAAAGGTGATGAGGGTTAGGGAGGCTCCCTTGACATTTGGTGCACTGGCATCAGCCTTTGCAATTACGGGCCACCTTTCTAGCAGACGGTAATTGAAAAGTGTGAACCACATGGGCTCTAGTCAATAATAGCGTCAGCATACAAATGACACTCTGAGCTTTCTGTGTTCGCCATCCACTGTTTTTGCTTTTCACCTTTTATCCTTCTCAGCATCATGACTTAATCCACTCTAATGAGGTGAGCTCTATTGCCAAGAATCGGCAGCAACACAGCTCTCTTCTGGCACCACTTGGGGTTTGTAAGGAGTCAAAAAATGGTGAGACTGTCAGTTTTCCAAAAAGGGACGACAGTGCACCCTTTGAAATGTCTTCAGCTTTCCTGAGCACTCTTTTGAGCACAGGCTTCTTCCACCCTTGCTAAGGAATGCATCCCAACTTCATAAAACTTGTTCATCACCAACCCAAGGTGACCAGAGCCTTTGAGTTAATTTAGTACATGCATTTCCTAACTTGAAGGTCATTATTGGTGGCCACATGTCACTGTTTACAAACAGCAGGTGACTGCCAACAGTGGTGAGTGTGTGAATTTCCTTTGCTGTCTTTTCCTTACCCATCTGTCCGCGTTTCTGGAATCATAAGTATCTGCTTGTAGCAAAAGCCTCAGAAGAGAATGCCAAGATATTGTAGATTATAAGATACAGAAAGAAGATAACCAGTTACTTTTAAGTGACTAAAAGGAAAACAGCTAATTTTACAGAGATTTTTTTCCTCTCTTTTCTTTTCTCACACTCATTTTAACTTAAGGTCACGGAAGGGTACATTGTCTATGTAGTACTTACAAAGAGCACTTACAAAGACCTGGAATTAATGAGTTCTGTCTAGCTATGAGATTTTCATTAGATTTCAAAATGGACCCAGAAGAGAGTTCTACGCAAGTGTCAGTCATAAATAAATGCCATAATAAACTGTAATAAAATCCATATATTAAAAAAAATGCATATTTAATTGTGCAAAAGTTGATGCTTAGAAATTGTGTGGCACTTATCAATAATTTTAACTGCAATGGCAATTTCCATATTTAAAGATGGAGACAGAGGGTGGGGGTAGGGATGAGAAGAAAAAGAAACACAATGGAAAGTGTTTCCATGGGATTAGGCCACATGGCTTTAATACACATATACACAACTGAGGAAAGCAGAGAATTTTTCCTCTTACACTTCTTGGACTTCTCTATCCTTTCTTCATCTCTAATCTGGTTTTTGCCAATTCCTTTTGATCTATCAGGGGCAGGCAAGTCAGGTCCGTAAGTACAGATGGAGTAAATATGGAGATTAGCCTCTTCTCGTACTGCATTAGCTCCTAATACCTGATTAAACCCAGAATCATGCAATTGTCTTCGTGTTGGCTATCAGAGTGGCAGAGCACAGAAGGGGGCAGGATGAAGGCTGATTTTGTAATGGATACTTATTTTATCCCAGTGCTCTAAGAAGATTAGGCCTGGGGGTGTCACATTAGCCATGATCTCTGGGCCTTTGGTAGGGTCTTGCAGTTTTCAAACACCTCTGCTTCAGCCGTAGAACAAACAGGCAGCTTGGACGCTGTGGCCCCATGTTGTGGCATGAATAATTGCACACTGCAAATTGTTTGAAGATCACAAAGTGCTGTGTAAATTACCCAGTTTTGGCTTAGTAGAAGTGATTTGTGCTGATTTACTGAATCTTTTCACAGTTCAGCATTAAACTTTCCACATTTCTCTCTATCTGAGATGGAACGAAAGTTGAGTCATATTTTCCTTTATTCTTATCAGATCAATCTTTATAAAGCCAGATTGTATAAACTGCTGTACTGTATGCAAGCCCTGCATGCAGCACTTTGTCTTTGGTACAGGTTCAATTATATTTAGCTGAAACACCGAAAGATGCCTATTCAGCACAAACCCTAAATCATCTCATGTGATGAATGTAAGGACATGTTCAAAACCATCTGTATAATACATGCAAAAATAGTGCATGTGAAAGCCTGCACCTTTTTTTTTCCAGGAAAGTTTCCAGCAAGCATTCATTCTTGTTTAGAAATGTCTCAACCTAATCAATGATCAAGCAAAGGCAAAAAAAATAAAAGCTACTTTGCACTCATTTGGGAAAACTGTGAACTGAAATCAGTAATATAAGATGTTAAAAAAAAAAAGACTACACATTACTAATTGAAAGAAACAGAAACATTTGTACTATTGGTACTTATGATGAAAACCACATTTTTATTGTGTTAGAGAATTTTTCTATTTTTTATAAAAATTAATTATCACTTGGGTCTATAAATGTAATTATATTGAAATTAATTAAGAAGTGAAGTAGTTTTCAGTTTCCAAATTCTTTTTAAAGCACTGTATAAACACATTAAAGTATCAATAACCAGTAAGAATCATATTTAATAAAGTAAACCTTGAAAAGTAAAAGTCCATAGCAATACTTTGTCAGCAATATCTAATATTGGAAGATAAACAAGCTTTTGGGAGAGGGTGTTGCCTTTATTTGAGACTGCTGAGGAATAATCATGCTTCCTCTTCTTTTCCCCTGGGGCCAGACAAATGGGGACAATGTGACCTGGCCTTCAGTTTTCTGGTTTGTAAAACTGGCATTATTGTGGGTATGTATACTTTTTTGCCCTACTTGAAATAATTGTACTTCATTCAAACCAAGCAAATTGACAGACAGAAACCTGGGAATAAATTACAAGTCTAAGAATTAATTTTTAAAAATTCATTTTGTGCTATTATACTTTGGTTTATAATCCACATAGTAATACTTTTTATCACAACAAAGGTATAGTAATTTAGGTTGTAAACATGGGGGTATTCTGTGCATATTTCGTAAGTCGGTGGAAAAAAAAGTAATTTTGTAAAATACAATGTAGTGTATTTTTATTCTATCTACTATATATAGGGGTTTTTAGGTGTTGATCAATTAATTTTTCCAGATTTTTTCACTACGGACTAAGAGAATCTAAACAAACCTTCGGAATGCAAGTGTACTCAAATATGCACATACATGTGTACACACAAAAAAACCTTGCAAGATTCATATACCTTGTTATAAATCAGCAAAAAATAAATCTCTAAAAAGTAGCTTCTACCCACTACCGAAAGCAAATATTCACATTGTTGTTCAAATCTGACAGCATTTTAAGTAACTGGTTACTAAAGTATTTAATAGAAATGTTTAAGTGCAGTCTTTGGGAGATGTAAGCACATGCTAAGGGTGAGATGCTGTTTTTTTTTCTATACACAGAATATATTGCATAGAGGTAGATATATTTCAAAAGAAAAAGAAGCTGCATTTAAAAAATTCAAGCAGTCTTAGTGAACTTTCCCATTTGTTCAGTTTATCAAATAAAAGGCATTTATCCCCACATTCATATGAAAAACATATATACTTTTGATCTCAAAATTGTGAAAAAGCTCTTTTTGGTCAATGAAACTTGGGACTTTGAATCACATTGCATTAAAAATGCAACCTAAAAGAAAGAAACTGCAAACCCCCTGACATATTGGTCTGTTCGTCTTCGTGTTTGTGAGGTATCCTATGCTCTCCCTGTCCAGTATGTCAAACACAACCTGTTTAAAACAGATTTCTAAGGGACATCTGGGGGAAACATGATGGTATTTCCTAACTTCTACTGAACAAGAGAAAACAGCTAAATATACCTTAAAATTTTACTAACTTATGAATGGAAAAATAATAACCTGTTAACTTATTGTACAATCAATGTTTCTCACAAATGTCTGGCCAAAAAAGCTGGAAGAATTCATTACATGGTTATGTATCCTTAAAATCCAAATACATTTTTCTTTTTATCTGAGGGAGGAGGGACACCCATGAAATTTAAAATCAAATGAAAATATAATGAGATTTTTAGTTATTTGTCCTCAGTAGATGAGGTAATTTTTCATATTTCCTAACTTGTAATTTACTGAAAAACCATATTTTGGGACTTGGCCAAGTACAATCATCCCATGCATTTGATATTTGCTCATATTTAACTGAATTAAGATACTTTCAGTGGGAACCTAAAGAGACCTAAAAAGAGTCAGAAACTTGGCCCGTGTGTGCCTGAAATAAGTTACATAGTGAGGTCTATAACCTCAGATTACCACCACCATTAGGAAGAGTCCTGGTTTTCTGATCCCCACTAGTTTTCTGACTCTGCTAGCCCTTTATTCCCCCAAACCCATATTGTCCCACCAAAACGAAGTTCTATCCAACACAAGTCATTAAAGTGGTCAAAATAGTTAATTTATAATTCAATAATATGTAAATATAATATACTTTATGTATTGATTTATTAATAATAATTTATAAATTATCAATATTATTAAGAAATAGTATTATGTGTGTCAATATTTCCTGATAGAAGCATTATCTATAGCCTTTGTAGAGAAGCATTTACAATCTACAGCTGCCATATAAAGATTAATAACAGCAATATATCTATGGCACAATAAGAGTATATCACTATTTGGTTCTGTGAGATTGTTCATACTGAAAATGCAATATAAATAGTTCAGAAGAGTAATTTTAATCCATTTAGGAAGAGATACATTAATAAATAATATCTTTTTTTAAAAAACCCTCACCCTACAATGGTGGTGTTTAGTCTGATGATTTTTATACTAAAAGAGATAACTTCAATTTGTTCTTTACCTCTTTCTAAAGACAGATTCATTCAAAACGCCTCAAAAACTTATTGGTTTAGAATTTTAGCAATAAAGGTGAAGGAGAAAAAGAAAAAATTCAGTAGTTAATCATTATCTTACTGAGGTTTGGGGAACTAATGTGTGTTACATCATTACATATTCAACACACTTTAAGTTAATAAATTTGAGACAAATAAAGAAGGAAATATTTATGTTAACTGTATCCCATTCAAGCTTGAGAATAATACCTTTAGCTGCTGAATAAATCTGTATGATGTTCCTCCTAATTCTTCTTTAAGACCCTCAGGTACGCATTCTAGAAAACACGAACATCATGTCCCAAGTATCAGCACCTCTCTGGCCTCACCATCTGTCTTGGGTAGTTCCATATTAATTCACAGATTCCTATAATATCTTTTTCATCCAAAATATATAGTTGTGTGTACCTCCATGATTCTTCTTGCTGACATTAAACTCAGAGAAAGTCCTCTGGAGGACCAGCTGTCCTTGCCTGGTACAATTCACAGACCTGCTAGCAGGTGGCGTTAGGAGCAGAGAATGCTCAGGGGACCAAAACCCAGCAAGTGTAAATACCAGTTCTGCTGTTCACTTGAGTAGCAGGAGGACTGGACTTGCTGCTTTTATAGCTTTCTTCCTCTGTTACCTGGTTCTGAAAGTTCAAGCTCATTTCAAAGCTCAAGATCTACCTTTCTAGATGACAATGTGCATTCCTGACTGACTGCAAGGAGACTGCCTTATAATTCACTTGCCTTTTATTTCTAACTTTTTTGTTTAGAAAATCTGCAGATCACCTCTAAAATTGTTTCCAAATACTGGTGTGCCACTATCTAGGTAATAAGTGATCAGCTAATATTTAAATGTTTTCCATACTCCATCAATTATTGTGGAGTGCAAAGTATATCAATTCAGTGGCCTTCTTCAACAGTTCCTACTTGCTGGGAAAGTAAGAGGGTTTAGTACTCCATGCTCAAGTTTGATATTCCAGTAGCCCCAATCACCTATTAAGCACTCTATTCAAATGACATTACAGCTCAATTTCATAAAGACAACAGCTGCATTTTAGAAGCTCCTTCATAAATAAAGCCTAAAGCCATGGTGTTAAAGTTTTGTAAGAATGCAGTCTATATGTTTGTCACTTAGCTGGTTGTGTTCTCCCAGTAGACTCCCTTTTTCAGCAAAATCTAAATTAAATACATTAAATAGTTAAGATCCTTAGATTTCTGCAGAATTAAGGTATGTATAACTGCCCAACATACACGTCAGTTGCTCACCTTCTTCCTATCCACTTGGTTATCCTGATAGGATCAGTAAATAATTTTTTAAAAAAGCTTATCTAGCTAGAACATTGTGAATTAAATACTTGCTCACTCATTCACTTGCTAGGAAAGCCCTATTTTAGGTGGCAAATGCAGATTAAGTTGTTTTATATTGATACATAAAGAAGAATATAATTAATATTGAATCAACTTAAATTATGTAATTCTGGAAAAACTAAAAGGAGTCTGATAAAAAAATGTTAATTTGACTTTACCAACTAGTCAGTTAACTACAGATTATTAAGAGAAAGCTACCAGACACTCTTATAAAGAGCATGCAGTACAAATCTGAAGTAAATAAAAGACAGCTTAAAAATGCCTAGTTTCAAAGGGTGAAAGCAGACATACTAGTACTATGTATGTATGTATGAATAACTTGAATAGTATTAAAACAATGGTATAATTCTTAAATTCCAATACTATCAAGCTAAGAAAGGGCAGGATTAGAACTGCTACCAGAGATGCTATTTTGCAATCACAAAAACTTTTCTTCAGTTTTGCATTACAAAGCGTCTTGAAAATTTTAGATAATAACATCTTTTTTTTTTTTTAATTCTTTTGTTTTACAGTGTACTGGCCACCTAAGAAAAACAGATCAGTACAATGAAAACAGCTGTTTTTGTGGGATTTGGGCCTTGTTTGCTTTTAGATGTTGGATTGTGTGTAGGAAATTTTGACAATGAGTCTTTTTTGGCATACATATTTTTATTAATTCAATATTTAACTATACTAATTTGTATGAACAAAAAACCCCCAAGCAAACATCAGAAAATTCCATTACTGCACTTACTCACTCCTGTGTCAAATATATAGATGCAAATGCTGATACCTACCTCTTATACCTCTGCTTGGATCAGATAAGTTTTTACACGAATTCCTTTTCTAGTCTTGTGCCAATTTTACAGGCCAGAAAAAATTATTAGTTCTCTCAGTTTTCCCTGGGCATCTAATAAACATGCAAAATCTTTCTTGTTTCTTCTAAATGAATGCTGTGAAGGAGATAATATTGTTTAGAGTTGGGGGGCAGAGAGTAAGAGATATTTTCCACTTTCTAGCAAAGGTCTGTATAGCACTTTAGCCAAAAAGAACTAAACAACTTGAGGAACTGATTTTGGTAAAGACTTTCTTCCAGGTAAGAGGAAGACAACAGACAGCTAAGGAGTACTGTACATATAACACAACTCACCCTCAAATGGGATCAAAATTTTTTGTAGGAATTATGGTGATACCAGCTGCTTATTACCATATTAGCTGTAATCATAAATAGGAAGTAGTTTACATCATCTCAGCAAAGTTGTTCATTTCACAGTGGATTGGATTCAGGACTCTCTCTTCCCCTTTGATTTAAGCAGTACATTTCAAAACTACTTACATCAACATCTGATACTTCATGTCTTGAAGTGATGTTCAACCACAACAGGTTAAGTTATTAAAATGAAATGATGAACACATTTTTGAAAGAATGCATACATTCTGGAAGGCTTCTTGTGTCATGCACACCTGCATGGGCAACCTAAGCTGAATTTATCCTGCAACCAGAGAATGCCTTGCAGCTTCACAAAATTGCTCATTAATGAGACTAGATCAAAGTCAAAGCAAGGATCATGAACCACCAACTTGCCTTGCAGCCAATTTGCATTCTTCCTTCCCTCTTCATTTATCTCCCTTCTTTTGCTTTCCAGCCTCCAGGCATTATATGAACATTAGGGGAAAGCATGTGCTCTCCTTTTTATGTGTACACAGCAAAAGATACATAAATACATTAACTGTGTTATAACTCCCGACTCCTCTCAACATTTTCAGTGCTTTGTATAAAATATTTTATTATAATTATAGCTTTTTTCCTTTTCTCAACAATGATGCTTTATTGTCTAAACTGTACTTTAGCAAAAAACCAATTCTAGATGAATAGAAACAGACAGATGATTTAGATATTGAAAGTCCATTAACAAATCTTAATGGCCCCAAACTATTAATAGACAAAATCTCTGGCTTTGATAAGGGTAGAAGTAAATTTCCAAGTTTTCCAAGAAAAATGTGTAGTGAGGAATTCTGTTTTACTTTCAACTAAAATAGCAGAACACCGCAAATGAAGGACTGCAACTTGTTACTATCGGTCAATTTTCAGCCCTTTTCTGGGTAAAGACAATAAAAGCTGAATAAGAAACTCAAAACTTCTAGCCTGTAACAGCATCAGACCATGGACTTGTTCTAAGGTTACAAAGTCAGCAAAGTTAATAATGCTTCACAAGCAACAACAGCTCTTAGTTCTGTTAGCAAAATACCCTCAAGTACACAGGGAAAGAGAACATGCTCAGGAGCTAGTCACGGTTTAGAAGTAAAAAGAGATGTTGTTAGGAATGGTACAGTAAACTCAGCTGTGTTGCTCTTTTCACCCATGTGTATAGTTTTTCAGATCTCTTTTTGTTCCCAAACACTCCAAATGTTTTTTGGGTTTTTTTTCTCTAAAATAGACAACATTGCCCTCCTTCTGCTAGGAGCATTACATCTACAAGCATTACACTATACTCATAAAGTGGAATGTGTGTGTGTGAAGAACTGGTAAGAAAAAAGCCAGTTTCAGTTGTAAGATTAAATTTTTGAAGTAAAATTCCTCTGCATAAAAAAAAAAAAACCAACAAAAAAAACCTATTCACTAATTAGCTGTTTAATACTATCAGCTGAGAGGAAATGAAGAAAACTATCCTCTCAAACCAGGTGCTACCTCCAGGGCACGATAGAAACATGTTGGCAGAAGAGTGAGGAAACTTGTCCTAGTGCTCCTGGGCTATGCCTAGGGAAGTATTTTTTTCATGTGCAATAAATTTACTAAAAATGGCATAAGAAGAAAAAAATGATGAAACATCTTGACAGTTTCTTTTAAAGTTCGTCAAAGATTTATTAAATTATTGGAAGTGCAGCAAGCCTGTCAAGGTGTGGATGGCTGTGTGCCTGAAAATCTTTATATGCTGTCCATTACAGCTAATCCAGCCCCAGGCTGGATTAATTTGTATGATGTTAAAAAACCCTTCCAGCTACCCAAAGGTGTCAAAGTAGGCTAGAGCACACAGTGCTTGAGAATACAGCCATCACCACTGCACTGCATAATACAACCAGGTGTCCACACTCTTAATCCTATACAAGCTTTTTCTGCAATATCAAGGCTAAATGCTGGCCTTCTCTGCAGACACAAAGGAAGACAATTTAAAGGGTTGAGCTGATGGTGGAGGAAACTTCCCCAGATTTTGCACAGAGCAAAGAGCAACCTAGGACTTGTACACCCATAACTGTTGACAGGTAAGCTAGGAAAGACTTCCATTTGTTTCAACAATAAAGAGTGACATCTTATTTATTCCTAAAATAGGGAAAATTCATTAGTCACTCTTATATTTAAGGCTATTGTTCAATTTTCTTTTCTTTTCAGATCCCAAAGACTATCAAAGAGGCACTTTACTTTTGACAACAGTAATGTACCAGAATTACATGGCATATTAAAATAATTGCCTAAACATCTTAAAAGTGCCATAAGAGAGAAAATTTGGGAGGTTTGAGTTTTTAAATTATCTTTATAAGTCTATGGAGTTGTACCATGAACTTGAAATATAGAAGAGAATGTCAGTAATAACAAACAACATATTTCACCTGTCAAGTATGGATGCACAATGGAAAGGGGTGAAATCACCAAACATAACAAATACATGTTAATATTTTAAGTAGGATAACCTAAGATTCTGATTTTTTTTGTGTGTGTCTCAGCACTTGGGACTGTAAGTGAAAAACATCAACACTTCAAGAGTCATACTATTAATAACAGAATTTTCACCATTTTGTGTATGTTTCAGGAAATAAAATAGGCTTGCTAAACTAATTTCCTTCTTCCTGATTACTGGTAGGCCTATTGCCATTGTAGTAGCCCATCCCAATCCCAATATGACCACATTTATCATTAAAATTAGATGCACAACTCCATATTCCTTTGATTAGCTTCTAGCTTCTACACCAGTGAATTACTTCATAGCTGAAGGGGAGTATGCTGCAACCCTGCACTACTAGAATTGATAACAATTTAGAAGTATGAGTATTTTCCCCAACCCTTATATATTCTGAATGACCAAGATGTTAGCATAAGTATAACTCATTGATTGAAAGTTGTACTTTAGACACAAGGCCATACTTTTCATGTCCTGGGTCTATGTCACATTTTAACCAGGAAGACACAAAATGTGATGTATTGGTGATGGTTCACTTTCACAAGTAGGATTATGCAGAGACTTGATCCTCGTCAGTAGCTAACCCCCCATCCAGACACTCATTCATACACTCACAGAAAGCTGGGGAAAAGAATGAAGGGTAAAAGCAAGAAAAACTCATTGTTCAAGATAAAGTTGCATACATGAAGGAAAAGCAAAACAAAAACCACAACAACAATCATCTACCAACTCACAGCACCAGATTACTCCCCACCTCATTTTTATCACTGAGCATAACATCACAAGGTATGGGGTACTCTTTGGTCAGTTGAACCACTGGTTCAGTCACAAATTTGAAACACAGCACCATGCAAGCTGCTCCTTCCCCAGCAGAACCAGTACAGAGTACCACAAAAAGTTTCCTATTATGAACTCCTAACAAACACACATTTCCTGATCCAAAAGGTGGACTCACAATGTTGATTTATGTGCTAGAGGTACTCTGCAATAAATAGGGGATAGAGAACCTTATAGTCTGCAGTTTACAATATGAAATATGCAAACAAGCTTGTAAAAGCTACCAATGAAATAGCTGATTCTTGATGGATATTTGAACCAAATTGTTTTTGTTTTTTTGGGGTTTTTTTGTTTTGTTTTTTTTTTTGTAAGCAGCAATCTCTCCTTAGCCTTTTAAATACAGATGAGGTTGTGGTTGTGATCTATCTTTAGAATACTGTTCTATGTATGGAGCTCCAGAAAGGAATTATACCCTCCTTGGTCTTGGAATGGGAGGAAAAGACTCACTGAATAATATTAGGCCAAAGTTGCCGAGTTAGAGGATATGAGAAATGCAAAAAATCCAGAGAAAAGGTCCATTAATTATAAAGCTGATTTTTATAAGTTTTTCTCATGAAGTTAGGCACTTCAATTCCATGTTAACAGATGTTCAGAGGACTTTGGTGGCTCTGCCCTATGACTTGGCCATCCCTTCTGTTAAATTTGTTTTAAATTATATACATATATACGTACATACATATATGTAACATTTTACCTTAGTCATTGTAGTATTACACAAAGAAACAGTTTGGAATATGCTGAATTGAAAGTCTGTCAAGGTAGATACAAAAAAATGTAACTGAAGCAAAAAGATGCAAGAGGTATTGTAAATGGGAGGGTGGAAATAGACTTGGCCATCCCTTCTGTTAAATTTGTTTTAAATTATATACATATATACGTACATACATATATGTAACATTTTACCTTAGTCATTGTAGTATTACACAAAGAAACAGTTTGGAGTATGCTGAATTGAAAGTCTGTCAAGGTAGATACAAAAAAATGTAACTGAAGCAAAAAGATGCAAGAGGTATTGTAAATGGGAGGGTGGAAATAGAAGCTGAATAAGGACAGAGGAAGAACCATTCCACAAGTTTTGAGAAAGAGAACTTTAGGCATTAGTAGGCTGTGACTAATAACTATGTGTCTATCTCAGTACATACTTTCTTCGTCCTTTTAGTTTTATTCACTACTTGCCCCTACAGGTCCATTATTCCAGAAAACTGCTGATATTTTGTAACAGTATAAGCACCATTTAAATTCATTCCAAGTAATCAAACTTGTCAAGACTTTTTCACTGATTGCATGTACTACAGATCCTTTACAGAACAAACATCAGTGAGGATGGTAGGGCTTGAATATTACTTGAGGGGATAATCTATGTGTCCCAAAACAATGAAACCCAAAATTGACACAGAACGTATTTGGTTAACTTTATCAAACTAGGAGAAAATATAATCAAGATGAAAGTAAAGCTGCTTATAAACTCAATTATTTACACTTTGGGACTAGTCTTCCAAGTCTGTTCTACATACAGATTTGAAAACAAGAGCACTATGCAGAGGTATCTTGGAGAGCTAGGCTTCTTGATCGATTGGCCAATAAACTGGAGCTCAGTTTATTAGGTCTACCCAAAAAAAGCTGGCCCAGAGACTTTCAAAAAAGAGAAAATAAATGCTTGTAATAAAAAAAGGAGAAAGAACTGCTTCTGTCAAAGAATAATGATGACAGGAAAACACAGATTATTGTAAACCTTAAGAGGAGTAAATTTATTCTAGAATTTAGTGTCTACCAGTAAACATTAGTAAAATCACAATCAGTGAGAGTGAGAATGTGCTACTTTTAAGATGACCTTGATGCCTAGTAAAGTTATGGAACAGATCACCTTGAGTGTGATCACATGGGACATATAGAACAACCAAGGAATGAGATCCAGCCAGCCCAAGTTCAGGAAAGACATTTCCTGACTGACTTGATTTTCCTTTATGACCAGATGACCCATCTGCTGGATGAGAGACAGGCTGTGCATGGGTTTATCTGGACTTCAGCAAAGACTTCAACACCATCTCCCACAGCACCCTCCTGGAAAAGCTGGCAGCCCATGGCTTGGAGAGGTGGGACCTTTGCTGGGTTAGCAACTGGCTGGGTTAGGAACAGGCCCAGAGTGGTAGGAAATGGTGCTGCATCCAGATGTCATCCAGTCACTGGTGGTGTGCCCCAGGGATCAGTGTTGGATGCATTCTGGCTTAATATCTTTACTGATGATCTGGATGAGGGATTGAGTCCACCACTATCATATTTGCAGATGACACTAAGTTGGGTCAGAGTGCCAGTTTGCTGGAGGTTAGGAAGGCCCTGCAGAGGATCTGTGACAGTTTGGACAGATGGGCAGATGCAGCCCTGGGGTCCTGTGACCACTGGGAATGCCACAGGGTCAGGTCCGCAGGAGCTGGACAGCTATAGCAAGGCTTCCACCGTCGGCAGGATGACGCTCAGGAGGCTTTATTTTCTCGAGGGTTTATTGTAGGGGAAGGCGAAGTAAGGAGCGAAGGGAAACAAGCTCTCTGGAAGGGAGCTCGCTCTGAGAGCCAAGAGCTGAGGGTGGGGTAAGGTATAGATCAGCAGCAGGGATGGCGGGTCAGTGTATACAGCAACCAGTGGGGGATAGGTTCAAGGGTGGAGTAAAGGATGAGTGACAGGGTAGCAACCAATGGGGACAAGGGGAAGGAGTGGCTACAAGGAAGGGACCAATGGGGGTACAGAGAACAAAGAACTTTCCAGAACTGAGGAACAGCTTACATAATGATAGACAGGAACAAGGGGAAGGTATAACAAAAGATTGACATTGGGGGAGGCGGGAACTCACACATCAGTTGCCTCCCATGGCATTGCAGGGGGACTGTTTCCAGAACCCACTCCCACAGGCAGAGACCAATGACATGAGATTCAACCAAATACCGGGTCTTACACTTTGGCCATAAAAATGCCCAGGCTTTTCACCCCCCAGGTTGGGGCAGCAGTGGCTGGAAAGTGGCCAAGGGGGAAAGGACCTGGGGGTTTCTGGTCAGCAGTGGCTGAACATGAGACAGCAGTGTGACAAAGGAATCCTGGACTGTATCAGGACAATTGTGGCTGGCAGGGCTACAGGCTGCTCCTGTACTTGTCACTGGTGAGGCTACAGCTCAAGTACTGTGTCCAGTTCTGGGCCTCTCAATTCAGGAAGGACATGGAGAGAAAGGTCAATAGAAGAGCGGTGAAGCTGGTGAAGTGTCTGGAGCACAAGTCCTGTGAGAGGCAGCAAAGGGAGCTGGGAATATTTAACCTGGAGAAAGGGATGCACAGGAGTGACCTTTATTGCTCTCTACAACAACCTGAAAGGAGGGTGTAGCCAGGTGGGGGTAGCCTCTTCTCCTAGGCAACCAGCAACAGTATGAAAGGACATAGTCTTAAGCTGCACCATGGGAGCTTTAGGTTGGACATTAAAAAATTTCTTCACGAGAGTGGTTAGACATGGGAATGAGCTGCCCAGGGTGTTGGTAGAGTCACCATCCATGGAGATACTTAAGGAAAGACTGGATTTGGCACTAAGGGCCATGGGCTAGTTGACAAGGCCGCAGGTTGGACTTGATGAACTCAGAGGTTTTTTCCAGCCTAATTGATTATGTGATTTTGTGACGTAAGCACATGAGCAATGAGATGTCTACTGAACTTAGTTTTTCTATATGTGAATGTCCTTAACTAAAAATATTTATCTTTACCCCAAAAAATGCCAACAGCACAGTTCTCCATTTGTTTTTGATTGTCTATCCTAACCAATGGCTGACTTTAAAGAATACAGCAGTCTGCTTAATCTTTACTCACATCCATAATGCTAGTACAGAATAGAGAACAGAGAGGAAAAGAGAAGGGAAGCTATATAACACAGGATAATCTCAGCAATCAAAGCACCAGGGAATTGCTTTAACTGCAACAACTGAGAAAAAAAGGTAGAGAAACTGAATCCAAAAGCAATGTATTTTAGCCAGAGGTGTCAGAAGTAATATCATTTGACTCAGACTTGACAGTTTAGTGCAGTGGTAACTCTCCTCTAAACTTAAGTGCCTTTGTACATTTCTCAGTGCAATCCTATTCTTCTGTGCTATTATTGAAGCTGCACATGCATTGGTATGTCTCTTTCTCTTTAGTTTCTTTTATGGTTATGACTAGTGTGTAATGTATTTTTCTCACTGTTCCCCCTGTAATGATCTCTGTCTGCTACCAAGTCCAGAGTGCAAACAAGATGTGACATTACTGCAATGCAGCCATGTTTAAATTGAAATATCATTGGAAGGACAACACATTTCAGCCCCCTGCCTTACAGTACTGATGAGTTATGAATGCAATAGCCATTGTTTACTATTTTCATATGAAAACAATTAATGGTTGAATGGGGATGGTATTTAATAAAAGCCTTTACAGCTGATAATCAGTTGATGTATCATAGTCATGGCCTTCGAAAAATATTTTAAAATAAAACTGCATTTGTCATAAAGTAGATCAGCACATTTCTGTCTTGTTTAATAAGTAAATATTACATCTAAAGCTTCTCATTTTATTTTAACTTTCTGTAGAGAATAAAGATTAATGTGAATTTAAAAACAAGTCTAGGAAAAAACACCAAAGAGCAGCTACAAGTTTGATCTTTGTCTGCATCACAAGAGGGAGAGAAAAGTTGGTTGCAATAGTGTAAGTAAGAATTCTATCCTTTTGTTAGGATAAATTCCACATCAGAACTACTCCACACTCCAGACAGAGTACAGTAAAGCTAGAAAACCAAGCATTAACATAGAATGAAAACATGGGATGTTGCAGTAGAGCTGGACTCACCACAGCTCTTATGAGGAAGAAGGCCTGATAAATCTAAATGAATGGCTATCATGGCCCTCACCAACTACTTCTGTTTGGATCAACTGAATATGACCTGTCTATACTTCTTTGTTTCCATACATAGAGTAGGTCTAGTATTGTCCTTACAAAAGTTAGGACAGAGATTGAAACAAACTTTCATTTCCCTTTCTCCACAGAGGAACAAATATCCTTATTGTTCAACATAACCCCCCCAAAAAACCCCAAAAAAACCCAACCCCAGAAACATACCAATACTTCCCACCAACACACAGAACCTGTTAATACATCAATATATTGAAATGGAAGTTAATATTCTGGAGAACTGAGACAAATGGTAGCCTGTGGCCATCCAGGACTTTCTCATGATTCTTCTACCTAACTACTCTACATACTGGTGGTTTTGTTCATAACCCTTGAACTCCCCCACTCTCAATTTCTCCCCTCCCAAAAAAAGGAAAAAAAATCTACTATAGACTGCAAACAAATGCAGCAGATATCACAATGACATAGTCCTTCAGATATTTAGGTAATGTACCAAGTTCTTTTCCTTTTCCAAAGGAAGGTGAGAGATAATGTTGGGGTAATTTGGAGACAGTGTCTTGAGCAAAATTGTATAGTCCTTTACTTCCTTCCCACCTGATATCTTTGGCTTTTGCTACAGAAACTTTGCTACAAAGTTAATTCTAAAATCCATTAATACTTGTTTGTCAGGTTATATTTCATAGTTTCTAGTTCACATTAAAAAGAAAGACTACCATATAATTTTGGGGTAACACGAATACTAAATTAAACACAACTCATAGTAAGTAATACAAACAATAATAAGAAATCACTGAAGTACTATAAACAGTTTTAATCAGACTTAGAGAGTAAAAATACCTGTGTTCTTCATTATTTTAGCCTAAAAGTTTATGAACTCCTTTTAGCAAAAGGGGCTGGATAGCATTTGTGAAACCATGCAATAGTCTCATGGGCAAAAACAATTTTATGTAAATCTTTTCTGACAAATGTTGTCTAATCTGTACTTTAACAGGTCCAGCAGTGAAAGTTCTGTAGACCCCCCAAGCAGTCTATTCCAACATTTGCCTCTCACAACCTGTCTTTCCCTTCCAATCTCCAACTTTCATTTTTCTTATTACAGTTTAATACCTTACTTCTCTTATGATAGATGAACATTAGGAATAATTTCTTTCTGCTTTACTGTTATTTTAATATAGCTGAAGACAGTCTGGTAAAATAGTCTGTGTTTCTCAGCCTGAAAAGCAACAGTTCGTCCTGCCATTTCTAGGAAGACCTTATTTCTGTGTCTTTCTTGATTCAGCAGTCTTTTCTTAATTCCTCCGAAATAATTCACATCTCACTTGGAAAAACTCATGAGTCAATTACACACAAGCTGCTGAGCTATGGATAGCTGTAAAGTGACACAGACAGAAACCCTTAACCTCTTTAATTTACATTTCTGGAATGCCAGAGCACAACTACGACACACAGTATATTCCTCCTTCAGTCTTCAGAGTTTGAGCATAATATCAGCACTTCAATCATTTGACATACTTTAGAAATCAGACAGTGTATCTGGACTCCTCCCTGAAGGTGTTATTCCAGATTCTGGGTTAGGACTGAATTTATGAGGATCCAGACCTCTGGAAGTGATCTCCTGAGGAGTTTGAGCATTACAATAAGTATATAAGAATAATATGATTATGTGGGAGAGAGTATTACTGAGGTTGGATGAAATGAGAAAAACCTGGTTACCTTTAGTCTAGAACAGCAATATCTACTAAAAACAAGCAGCTACACATTGAAGTTCATTACCTGTTGTGGTATGGGAGTATGTATTCTTCCTTCAGCTCCAATTTCTAATACCTTTAAATTTCTAATGCCTTAAACTTCTAATGCCTTTAAATTTCTTACATATTTAAGTGTTCTTTCTATGCTTGTTTTAAGGTGCTATTGACTTTTTTATAAATTCTTTGTATCTCCATGAAAAAACTCACAAATTAAATATATGTCCAAGGTAAAACTTTTGGAATTACCTTGTGTGAACTCCCATTAACATAGCTTTAAAAAAAAGGTTCCAGCAGGTTCTTCTGCTTTTCACTTCCTACAGTTTCAAGAAAAAGGAATTAAAGTTTTCTGTACCATATTAACTATGGCTTCACTCATGATGTCTGGATATTCTTACGCTTTTAATAACTGTCTGCATTTGCACAGATAAGCTAAGTCTTCCTCTATTTAGGCTCTGAAACATTTACCTGATCCTGTTACGTTTTCCTTCAGAATCAAGTCTTACACAGACTGCTTGTACTTTGTGGATTTCCTGTTGATGGTCTTATGTGGTGGGTGAGGAAAGAGAACAGATGAGAGAAATTAATAATGAGTTTTACTTATCATCTTCATTAACTTTTTTTTGCAGGTGTATAATCTTCTCTTTTTTTATATCGTAACTGTAAAACCATTCTGATTTCCTGAAATTCACCATGATCATCACTAGACATCCCAATTACTACTTCATTTTTTGATGTTCTTTCTTTTTTTAGGTAATGTTGTCTTCAAGCTTAATTTCTTCAGTCAGAATATTTAGCAGTTAGACTCAATGGACTAAAATTTTATGATTCCATGATTCTATGATTTTCAGAATTGTTGGCCATTTTATAAACAAATTTATATATATATATTTATACTCACTGACTTATTCAGGTATTTCAAGATAAATTATTTTCTTTTTAGGCAGCAGAACCATTTTTGGTAAAATTCAAGCATAATTATGTTTTCCACATTTTCCCAAAGAAAAACACTTGCACCCATATCCTCATCAGCAATTCTGTTCTTTCAAGTTACCATAATAGAACTAACAAGGCAAGCAAAACACCTCTCAAGGACCTGAAGAACTGATTTTCCAGAGGCAAGAAGTCTATTCCTCAACTGCTCCCAGGCAGACGAAGCAGCTGCATGCAGTACTTTGTGATGAAAGAAGGAGTTACCATCACTGAATGCAAAGATTTCTCATCCTGAATTTTCAGGCTGACTTAAGCAGAGCAAAGGGTACTTCCAAAGTGGAAGATGAGTTTAAATTTGTTCTGTCCCTGGCTCTTACACTAAAGCTACCAACAATCTAATCTGGACTATTATACTTAAACTACTAACAAGGAGATTGCAACTTGTGAAGTATGCGCTGATCTCTTGTGCACTGGACTAAAAGAGCTCATCATTGCCTCAGCCATATGACTAAACTTTTTATTAGGACAAGGAACTTGTTGTTGCTTTTGTTTGGAAGGCAGAACTACCAAATAAATTAATAATACTATATTTTGATAGCAAATAGGGACAACTGAGACCATGGTTTGATAAGTTAAACAATTCCCAGCCCCAACATCTATTATAAACACTGATAAGAAATGTTATGGTATTATCATATGCTCATTGACCTCTCTCTGTTCAAGTTGCTGTTGAAAACTGATCAGATATAAAAGAAAACAATGAAGTGTTTTAATAAAATTGAGCTGTATCATCCAACTGCTTGGCCTGAGAAAGGCACACTTCTGAGAAGATATAAATTTTTATAAATAATATAAACTATCAATTCCAACTACAATATTCACATAAAGATTCATCTAAGAAGAGCCTGAATCCTTCTATGAATTGGCACAACTCTGCAGGACTTTGCAGAAGCAGGCAAAACCTGCCTGAACAAATGGTCCTACTGGATCACAGCTTAATTTTTAAGTAGCAAGTGTACAATCCAACCACATCAGCTATTTCCAAAATTATTGCAATGACAAATGTGTACATTCAAGACCTGTCACCTACTGCGATTTTAGAAGATTATAGTGAAAAACAAGAGTCTGCTCAAACAAGCACCTATTAATGCATCTTTCACTGGTAATCCCACTGACCCTGAGGGGTCTTGCAGTGCAAAAAGCTTCTACATGAATAAGCTAGCTGTGCTTTTACTTGACTTTCTAACATAAAATCATATATATTTTTACATAAGCATGTTTTATGAAAGTACTTTGCTATTACTCGTTGGCAGCATTCTTGGCCTTTACAGAATCATCCTCAAAAAGTATATTTAACAGCATTTAGGAATACCTGTGATATTAAAACTATAGGGACTTTTCATTTAATTTTTAATTCTCCTCTAACCTGCCATTGATACACAAGGCTTTTTAATTTCATGATTGTCCAATAAGAAATGCAATCACATTTCTATAATGTTATAAATTATTTTATGAATGTTATTTCATAGGGTCATGGATTTGATTTGATATTGTGATTACATCATCTCTAGTATTGCTAATAGGATGTATGTAGAAAAGTGATATCTCGAATTTTTCCATTAATATACAGCATCCCTTTTCTGCAGAATGTTGTTTTATTTCTTTTCCTGCTGGAATATAACAACATATAAAATCTGAGGCCAACAATGAAATAGCAGTCAAAAAGGTTAAGGACCCTTTGATCAGTGTATTAAAGACTTGTTCACAGATGAACCATTCTCAAGTTTTATGTTAAAAGTTAATATGCTTAAGATAATCAATCTCAGCTGCACTAGACCTTCAGTAATTTTGTTTCTATCATCAAACCAGCCTTATGGGGTTGAATATAGTGGTAGTTCATAATGAAGCACTTCGTATAGAAGCAGCTGTCTCCTCACCTGTATCACAGTTCATCTAGACGCCTGGAGAAATTCTTCAATTTAGCAAGCAAACTTAAGTCATTATTAGAAATGACAGGGAAACCTGATGAAATTGTACTTTCAATTGGAAAACAAAATTGCAATCAGACCAACATGATTTCCTCATGGTCTGACCATGCTAATGCCAAGTCGAGACATGGGCAAATGTATTTAAAAGTCATAATGGAGTATTACCATGCAATCTCTTTTTACTGGCCCTTATTAATATAAAACTTCAATTTGCATGTAAATGTGGTCAACTTTCATATCATCAAAATACATGAGGCCTGGGAAAGTAATGAATTGAAGTTTGATGCGGCAATTACGGACGTTTATAAAGAATTTTAAAGAGGTCATTCTAGCCTTGGCTGAGAAAATGAGGAAATCAACAGGGAATATTGTCAATATAGCAACAGTGGGAGTTGGAGTCAGTCCCAGGTGTTAGAAGGCCAGATGATGATTAATAGAGAGGGAGTATGAAGCCTTTCACCCAGAAGGACTGGGCTGGACCTGAGGCTCAATAACAGAAATCTCATGAAAAGGTTCTTGCTGGGTTCCCACTTTAGCTGCCTCGAAATGTGTTCCATAGGGAATAAAGTAGCAAGTGTTTATGAGAGAGAGCAGTGCTGAAGGTTTAATTGGGCTCTACATCCTTTCAGCTCCCTTCAGTAGTTGATATGCAGTTTAACCTTTTTTTCCCCACCTCAGATACTTCAGTGCCACTGGGATTTTAATAAGGCACTAACTTGATAGCTTGGAAAAACACTGACTTTGCTGCTAAATTGAGTTAAACTGCTTTATTGTGTCCTAATGACAATTTTTAAATCTTTTTTCAAAACAAAGAAAAAACCTAAAAATATTTTATACTGCTTGAAGATTTTTAAAACCTAAAAACTGGTTCACAGAGGGTTTCTTTCCTTCTCTGTCACTGAAAAATTTCAGATGGAGAAGAAATTTAAATAAGTGAAAAAAATCAATGCCAAAATGCTAACAGAGCTACACAGTTCTTCTTTAAAAGAATATCCAGATTTTATAAGGCAAAGGTCTTCTAAAGAGTGAACACAGCCCTGTGGTATCTGATGACAGGGGGTCAAAGCAGGGAGGAACTAGTTTTTAGTAGATAATGCACCAGTGATTGGAATCTCATCACCACATAACATTGTGTGTTTTGGTGTAATTACTTAGACCAACCTGAAATGTATTAAACATTTCCACAAAGCTGACTTTCCAAACCAGCAGTTTCTTCTGTACACAGAGCAAAGGTGTCACCAATTACATACAGAACACAAAACCATGAAAGACCAGACCCCAGGTTCCTCTTACTGTCTCAGGCTGTCACTTTTCTTGTGGTGGCAGCCAACTGACTTCAGCATGCTGTGGCTTAGTTTTCCCATTTATAAATAGTAATCTATAGTGTGCTTATTTTCACAGGATTGGTAATGAAGCTTAATTAATAAATATTTATTAAGTGCTTTGGGATCTTAAATTGGAAAGTGATAAAAGTGGATTTTTTTTTAAATTTCAACATTGTCATGTATACAAGCCATATATCTGGTAAAATGTTTCTTTTCTACTAATAAAATCAAGATTGCTGGCAAGGATCACAGAAAAGTAAATAATGAAATAAAAATCAATTCATCTACAAAACAAGATTAATTTTAGTTTTCTTAATTCCTCCTACTCCTGTTTCTCCTTTTGTTCTCAAAACTTAATTTTAAGTTACGGTATTTCTAATAAATCTCCAGATTAATTAAACATTTTAGGTTACATTAATCAAAGCAAGATAAGCAATGACATTCAAGATTTCTTGGATGCTATAATACATTTTAGAGAGAGAATTAGTTTTGATGAAGTTTAAGAACTAAGTAAATAATCTGACCAGAACTTTTAAATTGTATTACTAGAAGTAATTTTTATTGTCACTTCCAGTTTTCATAGGAAACCATTTTCAGTTCTGTAGCTCAAGTAGACATTGGAAAACATTCACTGGCAAACTGAAATTCTCAGAGCACAGCATCTCTTTCCCTATTAGTTTACCAGGTTTATAGACAGACTATTCTCCCAAGGGATGACATGGTAAATGACTGTTTATATTTCTGTAACCCTTGAGACTCCTTGGACTAAACATTTGTAACTTTTGGTGATTTGGATGACAAGTGATAAAGGAACTGCTGTTATTAAACAAGGGAGGTAAAAAATATTAGGGGCAACATTATGGTCTGCTATAGAAGTCTGGTTTCTTAACCACTTTCCTGAAAAATTTACAGGATCGAATAAGTAATTGGGGGAAGTTATAATTTTTCAGTAGGCCTGAGAGCAATACTGATGAAAATATCAAGAATCTGAGGGAGGTATTAAATCTATTCTAAATTTTACATATACTTTAGTAATTAGGATTTCTTTTACTTCACTGTAAAAGACAGGTATATTTATGCATGATCAATCATTACTAATGTAGTTGTATCCACATTATCTGGTATTTTATTCAATGTCTGACAGCATAAACAGTTAAGAACACTTGGTGAAAAAAGCAAGAGAAGTCTTTTTGTAAGACAATATTTTTATGATTCTACTTTATAGGGTAAGAAAAAAAAGCAAAACAAGCCCAGAAGTCTGAATCTTCCTTAGATGACTGATAAACTGAATTTGTGGACAAAACAAATTCAGAAAATCTGGGAAAACTTTATTTTTCTTTAGTTGGCAAATTACTCTGCAATATAATAGAAATTAGGGGGAAAATAGAAACCCTAATTTTGATAATTAAGTAACAGTATAGGAAAAAATACCAGAATAGCAGTTTACTATATTTGGGGAATGTCTTATGCCAAATGAATCATTGACAGACCATAGGTTTTGTAGATAAAAAGAGTCCAAAAATTTGAATCTATAGAATTTAGGAAATACAGCATAGAGAATGATGAGGAAGCAGTGATATTTTGACACAAGTGCTGATTCCACTTCAGAAGAAAAATTACATTAAGTCCATGGACTAGACTAACATGAAATGCTCATTGCTGTTTCATCCCTCAAAGATGCTCTTAATGATCTTCACTGAATTATAAACTATGCACCATGAGAGAGACGTGGGTTGTTATATGCCTGGCATGAAAACACTCAATGTCACAGATCCAGTTTCCCAACTTGATTCTGTGACTGGTGAGATTTGCCATGAGTTCTGGGAGAGCATATCCCTATTTTTACTTGTAAACAGGTCACTAAGCACCACAAACACAAGAGCCTTGGTGTCATAAGGAGCCATGAGGAAACACAGAAAGAAACTCAAGTCGGAAGAAGAAGAGAGTTCTCATCATTATTTATCAATTATTTATTCGTTAATAAATTATATGGCCAGTAGACAGAACAGAAATGAACCCAGCAAACAGGAAACAGAAACTTATGTGTTAGTTTAATTACTCTTCTGGCCTTTATAAAAGATCTCAATATAATCTGTCTGACAAGACCCTGGATAACTAGGGCTCTTAGGAATATTTGAAGACTGCCCACTCTCTCCCTATCTTTACATCACAAAAGACTTTAGGTGCCTGAGCACCTGTCTGGCTAGTCAGAATGAAGTGCATCTAAGCACACAAAGAAAGTGACTCCAGAACTTCAAAACAACATAAAAGAAAAATTTTCTCTCTTGTAGAAGAGTCTTGGGATTTATTTTGACTTAAGTGTCTTTGGGAGTTATTTAGTACTTGCACCTTCCCTAAGATTCATATAACCGTAATTTAGAAAACAGAGGTTGAAAATATTAGAAATGCAAAAGAACTAATTTCTAGTGGGGATCTTTTTTATTTCAAAAGATAACACTTGTACTACAGGTAGGTGGTCTCCTGCATTGCAGCAGTATAAAAGCTCATAACTATCTCAGATAAGTGGGGGTAATGTATGTTGTCATATCCCCAAAGTCCTGGGGATGGGCATGTGCATCCTGGAAGGATGACAAGATGAAGGAGGAAAGCACAAGCAAGTACTTTTCAGAGATGCCAACAGGTGATATGGATGTCTTGGATCATATGCAGTTCATCTTAATCAGTCATCCTGAGTGCAATCACAGGCAAGAAAAACATTAAGAAAAAAAATCTGTAAAGAACTGAAAGAAGACATTTTTAATGCACTTAAAAAACCTGCAAGAAACAAAGACAAAACAAATACAAAGCCCCACTATATTTGTATAGAGGAAGGATTACTAGACAAGACTGTTATTCAGCAGATTTCTGAACCCAAAGTGCATATTGTCTTATCCTTTTAAAAATGTATTAATTATTCCATTACTAATTCCCACAGTACTGCTTTTCATCTTCACAGCTGATAAACACTCAACACAAGAAATTTCCTTTGGATTCTCTTTCACACTGATATTCTGCTTCTCAAACCAAACATTCACATAAAATATCATCTAAAACTCACAGCAAATGGATCTTACTCAAACTCCTTTGAGAAAATCTGCTTTATTTGTTTTTCTCCTTTTCTCTACTCAACTCAGTTTCTCTCCTTCAGATCACCTACTTAACTTGCCTTCAAGTTTCTTTGCTCCACCACTTCATTTCACGTATCTTTGACTATGTTGCCACCTCACTATACATCTGTTTTTCTTACTCTCTAGTTCATAACTTCTTTCAGTTAAAAAGATGTTTCACATACTGTTAAGTTCTTCTAGCCCTTTTTTCTTCCTAAGCAAGCTCCTTTCCTGGTCTAGCTTCTTTTCTTTCTCCACCACTCCTTTTTTTGTGCTGCAGAAGTTCTCTTTACATATTCCCCTTCTGTCCTTTTACCTCACCTTTCTCTCATTTTTATTTTAATGCCTCCAGATCCTTCCAGGTCAATTACTGAATCACCCAGCCTCATGACCCATGAAATATGCCACATGATGTGCAGAAGCAGTTCTTGCTGTCTCAAAGTTTATGCTTTTCCCAAAAATATATGTATGCACTTTAAGATAAGTTAGATTTTTAAAAGATAATAATTTACGCTATGCTACTGTAGGGCAAGATAACAAAGTTATTAAAGAGATAAGACTGTCAATATCCTTTTGAGACCCTAAAGCCATATGACTCAATATGTTTTCTTCATCAGTGTTGAACAGAAGATGTTTGGACAAAAGTCAAAGTAGTACTTTCTGTTCTATCTTCTGTTAGCGGGACTACCCCACTATAGGCTTTGTGGTTTTGGGTTCATTGGCTGAAGAAGTTTGTCTTAGCAGATTTATAAACTGACTCTTGATTCTATAGAGTTCATCTTTCTGTCATGGTACAGAAATCTTGTTTGAGGAATTAACAACAACAGAATCACCAAATCTGATCCTAGCTAAGGAGTAGAAGCTATATTGCCTTGTAAGGGCAGGTAGCTTTCCATCAATACACAGATTTAGCTGGTTATCAGTGACTGAGAACAGATCTACCAGTCCTGCAAAGACAGGGGGATTATGCCTTTTATGTACCCAAAGGTCACAATTTATTCTGACCATAACACCTCTTAAACCTAAATGGCTCTCCAGATTCATTGGACATGAGAGAGGAGGGTACTCCAGTAGGATGATCCAATGTGGAGGTTAGCTGACCTTGGAGCTCTGCTTCACATTCAGAGGCTGGAGCTTTTGTTTGCAGTCTTCAGTTCAATGTCACTGTGCAATCAACAGAGTGACTGGTGAGATTTGTTGCTCTTTACCCAGTTTCTGCTTTTCACTCTAATGTTTCATCACTGATTTGGGTTACAGTGCATTTAGATCTCTGGAGCTTCCTAAATATTGAGCTGCACTAGTGACTCATTTCATTGCCTGTATGAAGCAGCCCTAGAAGTTTTCAGTGTAACAAATAATTTTCCAATGTCACTTTTGTACAAAGCAGGTTGTTTCATTAAAAGTCTGTACCACGAGATTGTTTTTTTTTTTTTTTCTGTTATATATTAAGTATAAACAAAAGTGAATCCTTCTGTTTGGTAAAAAAGCTCAATTGTTGTCCTCCAGAAGATCCCAGACAGGCCTTTATGTAAAGAGTGCAACCACAAAAATATTTTCATATTTCATAACTATCATAAACTGATCATTCTTTCCATATGGACAAATATGTTATTATATGTCTCTGAAATATGCCAGCTACTGTATGAAAGATGATTTTTTTGTCTCTCCCATTTTTTCTGTGCCTATTAGAGCATAGTTGAAAGCTCTCAAATCCTTATTCATAGAATAGGGATACAGTTTAAGAGATGTTATATGTTGATTTAATGGAAATAGCTGCAGCAAGGATGTGTGATATAGGTAAGCTCAATATATATATAAACTACATACATATTTTAACAGAATTTATAGTATATGTAACTACATGCATATTCTAACAACAGAATACCTTCTTTCCCAAAGGCCTTCAATGTAAATAGAAGAAAATGACAGTATTACAAAGGAGATTGAAAACAAAACAGTACTAACTATAACTAGCAGCACGAAAAGCAATAATGACAGCACCTCATCTTTCTCAGCACTAAAGTATATGGGTACATAGGTATCACAAGTGTACTTGCATGTGTGTGTAAAGGTGGCACAAGAGAGCAGAGATATGAAGAAGGATAATGATCTCTTTCCATCCTTTTTTATCTGAAATTAAGATTAGTATATCAATCCAAAGAAAAAAATAAATACCCTTTTTTTTAAAGTGTTGTTACTTACCTCATTGCTTCTATAATATTTTCCCCCAGATCCTTCTATATATAACTACTAGTTCCAATTCCACCCTTATTTGTGGGACTTATTCTGACTATAAAAATATTCGGACATTCTTTTTTTCAGTCTTAGCTACTAGCACTGTCTCTTCAGAAGCAGAATACAGATTTGATGTTAACTGCTATGATAATCTCAGTGCCATTACTATGTCATGGTTTATCAAGCTTTTGATTTGTGAACCACTGACTGCAATCACATACATTTTGAACTAGTATTGAAATCTCCATCTTTGCATTTACTTTTGCCTAGGAACAGTTTAGTGTCCTTCTTTGACTTCCTCTCAATGAGAAAGATATGATAATTTTGTTGTTTTCACAGATTTCAGAAAAAAAAGAAAGAAACATGACTATCATCTGTGATAGTTTGTTTGACTTAAACATTAATGGTATTTGGATTAATCTTCCATGGTTACTGTGGGCAAGAAACTAACCACAGAATTGTTGCATTCTTTAACTTTTTTTTTTACTCACTTTTCATGACATTACTCTACAAGACACAGCTCTTTACAACAACCCTCTCTTTCCTATATTTATTGCATTCGGCCTAACAGTATGCATGCAGTCCTTAGTGAACAAAAACTCAGTTTCTCAATACATCCCAAAGAGAAACATGGGAATTCTCTAATAAGAAAAATTATCCTTCCTTCTACAGAGGGGAATACCTCTGGATGAAGTGGAAATTGTACTTGTCTTGACTGTCATCAATTCTAGAGTCAGTTTTGGAATGGTCTTCTAAATTTATAATAGTCCTATTGCAGTCTTGTTGTACAGTCTTGTTGTGCAGTCTCTTGCTAGAGAACAATAAGATAAAATCTTATGCCTCATCCTAGTGTGTGGTACTATACTAGACAGCAATTGCTAAATTGTAAAAGACAGGAAAAATAAGGATAACAGAAGACTTTTATTATAAAATGCAGTTATCAGGCTGATGATGAAAATAGTTGTGTAGTTGTTCTTCCAGTTGTTCTTCCAGTTGATTCACATTAATCTTAAGTCATACTTGGATAAAACAGAAAAACAAAGCAGACCAACAGATACACAACCCACCCCCAACCTAAAAAAAACCCCAAAAATAAGGAAAAATAAACAAAACACACAAAAAAACACCTAACTGAAACAAACCTTCTCATATGGACCCCTCACTTCAAGACAGACATTAATGTGCTGGAGCCTGTCCAGAGAAAGGGAATGGAGCTGGCGAAAGGTCTAGCGAGTAATGAGTAATTCATATGAGCAGCAGCTGAGGGAGCTGGGGTTGTTTAGCTGGAAGAACGGGAAACTTGGGAGACCTTATCACTCTCTACAACTCCCTGAAAGGAAGCTACAGCTAGGTGGGGCTTGACCTCTTTCCCCAGGCAGCCAGTGACAAGACCAGGGGAAATGGCCTTAAGCTGAACCAGGGAAGGTTCAGGTTGTTCATCATGAAACCTTTCTTTATGGAAAGGGTTGTTAAGCATTGGAATGGACTGCCCAGGGAAGTGATGGAGTCACTATCCCTGGAGGTGTTCAAGAACTGTTTGGATTTGCTGCTAAGGTTTAGTTGACATGGTACTGTTTGGTCAAATGTTTGGCTCAATGAAATTGAAGATGTTTTTCAACTTAAATGATTCTGTGATCTCTGAAGTATGATGAAAAGTTATGAGACTTTTTTAGCAGTACCACAAGGTACTGTATGATCAGTGGAAGGATGGACATCAAACAACAGTTACTGGACTGAAAATAAGGGAACAGAGGACTGAATGTTTTGAATGAGGGAATATTTGCTTTCAAGCATTTTATTTGCTCCCTTACCACAAGATGATAAAATTACAATTCTGCAATCTAACTGATGTGAAACCAGCAGGACTAGCTACTCTATCAGGTGCTACTGTTCCCCAGAAAACTCTAAAGATGACAAGCAGGAACCACGTGTGTAGTCCCTCAGCCCAGTTTTCCTGATTCCTTGTGTAGTACTTCTGGATTTGATACTACAATTCACAGTCATATGGTGTCACTAGAATAGTCTGCAACACAACAAAATTTGAGAACTTGATCACACTGATAAGTGAAACACATATTTGTTGAGATTTGTATTGAACTCCATATAAAATAAATAAGACAAGGAGTTCTGTACTGATTGCATTATTCCTTTTCATATTTAATTCAACAAAACCCCTCTGTTTTAAAATCCACTTCTTACAGATATGTCAATGTCTTCAGAATTCAGAACTACTTTGTAACATAAACCAGAGGGTTGCTATAGAATTGAAGTAGTGTGCTGCCAAGTAGCAATGCTTTTGTGGATAAAATAGTTTTATTTTATTCTTTTGTGCCAACAAAAAAGGCATCAAAATTATAAAAGTATTTTTACTATAATATTAATTAATTCTATTGAATTCTACATTTTCTTTACAATTTTTCTGAGGATGAAATCTACTTTTTAGTTCTGCAAATATTTTTCATGTTTGGTGTGTTTCATGTTTGGCTGTTTGTCACAGTCATCTCCAAGACTTGAAAAAGAGCTTGCATTTCATAGCATAAGACTTTACTTTTTATTATTCTGTCAATACCAGTTGCACCCTTTCCCTGATCCTCTTTTTCTTGATTTACTGAATCTTAATTTCATTTTATTATTTTCTTATTCTCTCCCTTACTCTTTTTTTTACCCCCAACAATAATTTTTTAACTTTTCCCTCCTTTCTTCTACTAAATCCTGCATTTCCTAATCATGTCCTACTTTCTCACCCTTTTGAATCAGGGAAAATGGTTTAGTAGCCAGAGCAATTCTCTGTGGAAACAACAGATAAGAGAAAGAACAAAGGATATTTATGCAAAGGGCTTTTCTTCTGCATGATGTTTAGCCCTTCAGAGGTCAGTGGGGCTGATGTCCATGCAGTTAAGATCAAAAAAACATTAATAGTCCAGAAATTTGGCATGCTGCTGAAATGCAACTCTAAACCTTGTTTCAAAGAAAGATATAAAAAAGAATTCAGGATAATTGATAAGTGTAACTGTAAGCATTTTTAAATATATTTTTACATGGAGACACTGACACTGTATAAAATACTTCTACTTTGAGAAAAATGCTGTCTAAATTTGCTTCTACTGGCACTGCATATTTAGGTTGTGACTATTTCCTGATTTGTGAAGAAAATATTCAGAGGCTCAATAAGTTAAATTGACATTGAGAGGGAGCAAAATGACAAAGGAACAAAAAAGTTGCCATCTAAACTCTCTTTGAGTTAACTAGACTCGGTATTGCTAAAGTTTGCTACTTTTGTTACATATAAAACTGTCATTTTTATTAACATTATTTGTGATGACTTGCATTGTCATTCTGCCTAGAGACAAATATATATGAGCTTATAAACAGGTAATTCTGTTTTGTTATGATTTAGTTTTTGTTTGTAAGAAACTCACCTTCTTGCAACACTGATGACATCAAGAGGAATTACTGTAGAATTCAAAGGCTCTGCATCTTTGTTGATGGTTTCAGCAGTGTATAATGTTTAATTTTTAATCTGATGAGCTATATCTGTGGGTAATGTAGTTTGCATTTCAAGTCCTTGGTACTCATTTGCCATATTGAAAATTTGAAATAAATTTTCAAAATAGTAAAATAAACACAAGTTTGAAATATTAATTAGAGAATTTATAGTTAATCTAATCCGAGTTGGAATTACTATAGAATAGTTTTTATTTTTAAATCTTTCACTGTAATAAACATGGATTAGTTGACACCAAAACTATTATCAGGATGATTGACACTTTTAACAATGGAATTTGAATAATAGTGATAATAACTTTAAATTAGTATAAAAATGTATTTTCAGATTGAGTATATAAAATAAGAAATATGATCAGGCCTCAAAATATAAATTTCATTAATGATTTTTAAACATTGATAACATAAACTTCAACCTATGTTCACAAATATTCTTTTCTTTTTTTAAAATTTCACATTATTAGTGGAAAAGGAGATCACCTATCTGGTTAAATGTAAAGACTTATGTTTAGTATTAAATTTATGATTGGTCATGTGAAAAATATTGTAAGATTCGTTCAAAAGCTGGAAGGATGGCATTCATTAATCAAAACAAGTATAAAACAAGAGCAGAACAATGCTCTTCTGTTGCTGACATTCAAAATTTCTTGAAGGCAACAAGTGTGATAAGAATGGCCATTTGCTCCTTCATTTGTGTTCTGGCCATTCAGTTTTGCTGTGTGTCTCAAGTAAGTTTTCCACAGCATTAGGCAAGAGGTGGCTGCTCCAAAATCTCATGTAAACCTGGACTGAGTTACATCTTCACAACAACAATCTTTATGATTTTCTGATGAAACAGCTGAGCCTAAGATTATGGTTTGTTAGTCCTGGAAAGCTGTAGCTGTCAGTATTTTGAGTCAAGTAAACAAAAAATATCTTTTGAAGTACACGAACAGCATAAGTTTTTTGACAACGTGCTCTTATAAAGTGATAGTTTTTACCTTGGAAGGACTAGAGAAAGTATTGCTGAAAACATTTATTGGATCTCACACCACTAATTAGGTGTTGAAAACTGACAGCTATATTATTAGTGGGGAATATGCACTTGTAATTTCTTGGTTAGATTTCCTCCTTGTGCTACTCCTAAGTCTGACCTAAGAAAGTTTCATGCTCAGAAGCACTTATGTCTTTGTCATAGCTTGTCTCATTTCTATTTGCTAGTCAAAAAGTAGCAGGTTTGAATGGCATAAGATGTATCATTCATCCAACCAATCCCAGACATATCTAAGAAATCCAATCTGTTTCTTCTTTCATTGAAGTGGATTTTATGATTTTTAGAGCCCTATTTAACTAGACAAAGAGTCTGAAGGCAGAGACGCAATTGGAAACATAATTCTTATTTGAAGTAATATCTTGAAATAAAACTTTCTGAAATTTTTATCTTAGGAGATAAGTGCAGTCTTCATTCTGAGACGACCAGTGGAAAAATACTGAAGCTGAGCTATAAATAGGAAATGCATGTCAAGAGTAAAATAATATATAAAAAAGAATATCTCAATTTTTAAATTTAACTTAATTTTTTTCTTCTATTTTTGTTAGTTTTTATCAGAGGTCAGTTCGTCTGAATTTACTTTAAAAACTCTCACTTCGAAATTATTTAATTCTCACTATTGCCTATGAAAATAGACTCAAGTGACTAATTCAGACACAGGCAACAAATTTTTAGTTGCCCAAGGAAGGGCAGGTGGATTTCATCCACATTTTCTTAAGAAGAGCAAATGCTCTTATTTTGTAACAATATACAGAATTAGACCAAGTAAAAAAACAAAAAGTGAGTCTCTACAATCTTCTATTGGGCTAAAGAACAATTTTGCTAAGTTTTTTACTTATTTTAACTCATATGCTGCACTATGACATTTTTTGGATCTACAAATGAAACTAAAGCTTAATGAAATTTGTCCTTTTTAAGAGTTTGGGGGATTGTAGACATGTTAAGATACTTAAAATAGCATTTTTGTTTTAGACTCAAAGAATAAAAATGGATGTTGTCTGGAGGATCTAATGGTGTAGAGGGAAAAAAAAGAATATATACATACACACACACACACACACACACACACACACACACACACACACATATATATATATATATAGTGATTATAGTTATTTAAATTCCTCATCTCATCTAAATAGCACAAGATGCCAAAGAAAAATACCAGGTCATCAGTTTAAGAGTTCTACTCAGACTTTTTACAAATTAGGCAATATTTGAGAAAACCTATTTGTACTGACATTCAAAACCCAGAGAGTTCAAAATGCATGAGAGAAAGGAAAACATATGTAATTTAGTCAAACTACAAGAAATAAGAATCTGATTTCACCCATTGTAATTGGCAATGTAAAAGTTTTATCTCAGGTAAGAATCTTCTTTTGAGGCAACTGTTTTCCAAACAAAGGTTCGTGGATAATTTAGAGTAAAGATTAAGAGAATAAAGTAAGAATAAACCTAAAATGTTACAGGGTCGTGGGAACCTCCATGAGGCTCAACAAGACTAAGTGCAAGTTCTCCACCTGAGTTGGGTTAACACGCAGCATCATTAAAGATCAAAAGCAGCCCTGCCAAGAAAGACCTGGGGGTGCTGGTGGGTAAGAGGCTGCACAGGAACTGGCAGTCTGAGCCCAGAGAAACAACTGCATCCTGGGCTGTACCAAAAAAAGTGTGATCAGCAGGTCAATAGAGGTGATTCACTCTGCTCTGTGAGATCCCACCTGGAGTACTGCAGCCAGTTCTGGAGATACCAACATAAGAAGGACCTGGACCTGTTGGAGCAGGTCCAGAGGAGCATCACAAAGAGGATCAGAGGACTTAAACAACTCCATTATGAATACAGACTGAGGGAATTGGGGTCGTTCAGCCTGGAGAAAAGAAGACTCTGGAGAGACCAGATTGTGTCCTTTAAATATTTAAGAGGGCTTATAAGAAAAATGAGGACAAACTTTTTAGCCAGGCCCATTGCTGTAGGGAAAAGGATGATGTTTTTAAAGTAAGAGGGTATAATTAGACTAGATTTAAGGAAGAAATGTTTTAACATCAAAGTAGGGAAACATTGGAACAGTTTGCCCAAAGTGGTGGTAGATATTCCCTCCCTGGAAACCTTCAAGGTCAAGCAGGACAGCACTCTGACCAATACGATCTCATCAAAGACGTCCCTTCTCACCACAGGGTGGGTTGGACTAGATGACCTTTAGAGTTCCCTTCCAACCCAAACCATTCTATCATTCTATGAGCCTATGATAATGCTTGATCAATAGGATTTACTAGTATAGGATATCATATCTGAGAAGGGTGAATATAATTTAAAGTATTTCTTGTCTGCCTCATAGGATTCATGGTAGTTAATTGTGCCACTAGAGCAGGAAAATATACCATGTTTTTTTCTTGGGAAATTATAGTCCCTCTTTTAGAAAATATCATCCATGATACTGTGTCTTTTTATTGTTTAGTCAATTAAATAATGTAATGTTTTAATATAACTCCTGTGAATTTTCATATTACACCAGTGGCATTCCTGTTATCCCATAAGTCCTCAAAGGTAATCAGAGGAAAATTATTCTTGATTTGGGAACAGAAATAAAGAAAAAGTTGTTAATGAAGTTTTCAAACCTCATATTTTATTCATATTTACTTCATACCCACAAATAATTTTGATTTAGAATGCATTGAAATACTTCATTAATTAATTCTCTGATTTTAGATACATTTCATAATAGATAATCTCATTTTTACATTGAATTCTCAGAATTGTAAATCATCAAAGCTAATACAAAATTCAGTACAGTTAACGACAACAATCAAACCAAAATAATTAAAAAAAACCCCTTACTGCATTCTGTGATTGATACTGTAATTTTTTCAACTGAGGCCTCAGGCACTTTCAATTATACCCCACTCCCCTAGCATTTCAGCTCCCATATTTCAAGAATACAAACGGGTAGGCAGCAAAATTTCCCAACTCATGTAGGAGAGCAAAGTGAATTATTTCATATATTCTCTATTCCCAGAAAATCTCTGACCATTGGCAAAGTTCCACAGTCACAAAGTAGTACCACCGTCTCCTCAAACTTGTACAGAGGGACAAGAGGACCAGAAGAGAACAAATTTTAATTCACAACCCTATCTTGCATTTCAGGCTGTACATGGGTAATCTTCTTTCCTCTACAGCCCCTTCCAACTTGTGTGAAAAAGGTCTAAAGCAAGGTTTGTCTAAAGGAAGGAAGTTTTTTACTGTTCGCCAACACCTAAAAGAGCCAGCCCTTCCAAGAACAGGCTGTACTGTATAATTCAGTAAAGAAACACCTGCTGATATCCACACAAAAATCCACCCAGCCCTGCCTCAGAGAATGAGCATATGGTTCTGTAAGAAGAACCCACTGAAGACATCTTACATCAAATTGAATTCTCACCAAGAAGGACAGAGAAATGGGGAAATCTTTGAGGAATGGTTTCTCATGCTAAATGCACTAATTATCCCTCCTTTTTTTGGTCCTTTAACCACTAGAATGAAAAGGTTTGTTAAATTTAAAAATGAATGAGAGAAAAAAATAAGACAAAGCAATTTAATCTCTATGACAATATGACAGAAATTTTGTAAACTAAATTTGAAGTCCCAACAGCAATTTGATATTCCAAATGCTGCAGCTGTCCTGTCAGCAGCAGTTAACTTCCCATTATTAATATATGTTGTCAGATTAGGAAGCACAGCTCACACCCTTAAGTTTTCAGAAGTCAAAGGTGTAAGCAAAGATGTCAAAATCTTTCACATTTTTTATGATGGAGTCCACAACAAAATGAAATATTTTTAACTGGCAAAATGTTTATGATCCTTAATAATAATGTCCTGGTTTGTAAGATAAGCTTGTATTCTATTTGCCAACTGTTGGAGGTTGGGCAGGTTTGTTATCTCTTCCAAGAACAATGGTTTGCTCCGAAGAGGTAATGGTTTGTTAATGGGCTATTGACTGACTCACTGCAGGGCTGGTAACATAACACCATCCCATTGTGAGATGCTCCACCCAGAAGGGGAAGCCAAGCACTCTTTTACTGTATAAAGTGGTACCTTTTTGGGGGACAGAGCAGCTCTCTCTTTGCGGGATTTCCCAGAGAAGCAGCTCCTTCGGCGGGATTCCCAGAGAAGCGGCCAGAGCGCGGTGAGGCGGCGGCGGAGCTCAGAGGCAACCCCGGTGCAGAGGAAGACCGGCCCCACTGCCACCAGATCTTCAGAGAAAACTATACCCTTCTAAAGATCACCACTGCAGCTGCAATTCATCAGCCACTGCATGAGGAGCAGCTATCATTTTAACCTGACTGCTACCAACACCTCGACTCCTCAGGGTGTCAGGTTGTGGACTTTATCACTAGTTTTGTTTGTACCAATTGCATTTGCCTTTTTAAATTGTTATCTAGTTTTCTCCTAGTAAAGAATTGTTACTCCCATTCCCATATCTTTGCCTGAGAGCCTTTTAATTTAAAAATCCTGGTAATTTGGAGGGAGGGGGTTTACTTTCTCCATTGCACAGGAGGCTTTTGCCCTCCTTCACAGACTCCTGTCTTGTCAAACCAAGACAATTACACTCTGCATACAACTAGACCATTAACAGGGATTTTTGCCTGCCTCTTATTTTGATGACCCAACAAACATGCCCATTTAATTTCACTTCACTTCCATGACTTCGAGGTAAACTATGTTCCCCACTATTGTATTTTTTACTTCCTTCAACTACTCTCCATTATATTGGAGAAGTAGTAGAAGCAAAGTCTGTAGTTTCACCAGTGTATCTGAAGTTGTTTTAGACATGTCAAACAATACCAGGCTCAGGATTTCTCTTCTTCCAAATATTTCCCATGCTTTTCCTGGAACTATTGCCTACATGCTGAATCCTCGTCTCACTCTCTGGCTATGAGAAAACCAGTTGCTGCAGCGTGTGGCTACTCACTCTCTTCTCTCTGGCTGCTGACAGAAACTTGTGAAGAGTTCAATGAGATGGGTTAGAGTTCCCACATCTGGAAACCTAGAGCTGGCCACATCAGATGGTGTCAAAATTATTGAGAAGCTGAACATATGATCAATGTAGGATTGCACTATCCTCCTTTTATCAGTGATGTTACACATGGTTGTGATTAGGAGATACGCGCCTTTCTTCTCTCTGAATCCGCCCTTTAACTTCATGTGATCCTTCATCATCTGGACAAGGACTTTGTTCTTAGGCAGAATCTGGAAGATGTTATGAATGTAATAACACTTTGTTATGCTGTCTTTTCTTTGTTGAGGGCAAAAAGATTACTTTTGTCCCCTTATTTCTCTGACTATCCTGACATCAGTGCAAAATTCTCACATGAAATCAGCTCTGATCACCAATTGCTTTTATCAGTTCTCATAACACATTAGCTACTGCTATTCCCCTTTTTAAGGATAAGCACATACTTGGTTCCTCTTACTGATCTAATAGTTTTCACTCTGTTGTCTTTTTGTCATCATCCTATGTGGTGAATTGCTCTGATGAAGGATGTGAACTGATGCATTCAGCAAGATGGCCACGGATTTGTGTATTACCTGACTCACCAAATTCATACAAAAACCACTACACAAAATTGTCTTAACACATTATCTTTGATAGCAAAAAGGAAAAAAAGTTGTATGAGTATTGATTGGTAAATGTAATTATCAAAAAAGTTCATTATTTCCATTATTAAATTATGTTTTGGATTTTGAACCAATCCTTTAGTTGTGACCTTGCCCCTCCAGTAAGTAGGAAAAATGACCATTCAAGGAGGTGAGATGAGACAAAGCTCATGTAAGTATTATTTTTCCAAGGAGCTGAACTGTCATAGCTTGCATTATTCTCAACTTGATGTGGAGAGATTATTAGGAATAAAATCAGAGGAAACTGAGACATCGTATTCATATCCCAATAGAAATTATAGTGGTACAGGAATTATAGGGCAAAATGCAGGTACTACTCCCTTGATGGAATTATAGAAGTAACTGCAATATTAATGCTCTTCCATCCCGAAGTTAGCCACCTCCAAGGTACAACCACCCTTCACTGATCATATGCTCTATATTTTATTGACTGTATCTTTAAGAGTGAAGCATGAGGATTTTACACCAATCAGTAACAAAGGCAGATATGACTAGAGACCCTCAAGTTCCACCTAAACATAAAGAAATAGTATAAAAGGAAGTTGATAATGGGGAAAAGCTAGGGAAGACTTCATTGTAACTATTGGGATCAGTCCACAAGCTGAACCTCTTTTCTCTTCTGTAGAAAATACTAATTTTTTTATTAGAAACATAATAGAATCTATTAGAAAAATATGTTCTTGCCTATTCAGTAAACTACTCTATACACACTGAATACTTTTACTGGGTATTGGGTCTTGTCTGTGCATTGCTTTGAATACATTTTTGCAGTCAGATCTTATCACCAGCAATTGTCAAACCTTAACCTGTCACATTTGCATCTTAACACAGAGTGCTACTCTGTAAACTGTTAGTGCAAGTTCTTCACAGGCATTATTAGTTGCCAGCAGTGGGCAAGATATCCAAATTAAGTGGAAAGACCCACTGAGGTGTCTCCATTATGCTGTTCGTGTGTGTCCCCAAACAAGTCAGTTGAACCACCCTTGGATCCAGGGGACTGCTCAGTGAAGGATCCCCATAACAGGACACTGACAGATGATCAGACACAAGAATCTCAGCTTTCCTGGAGCACTGACAGACAAGTCAAATACCAAAGGTCAAGGAAATCTCCCTTCTGCATATGACATTTGGAAGGCAGAATACTTCTGTCTCTTTATTCAAGTAATTAATCTGTGCTTTTAGATAACTTCACAGGACTACCTCAAATTTGCAGTTTGTACCCAGCTGACATAACTGAGTAATTACGGTACAACTACACTACTCTAAGCAGGAGCCCTAGTTTGTGAATTGTTAGCATCCCCTTGAAGTAGAGTTAGTAGTGATGCAGGAAAAAACCCAAACATATATTCAATAAATATTATTGTATTCTGTAGTTCCTAATCCATTAGCAAATTAATAAATATTCTGGCAGGAACATACATTTTAAATAATCTGACCTAAATTACGTGAGCACAGAGGTATATCTTTGGGTATTTTTTAAAGCTATCTTATTGCATTCACAATCCTTTTATAATAATTTATAACTAATCTTGAAATACCAGGAAAACTTCACAGGTCTGGAAGATGCTTACACTGAAGAGAAAAAAAAAAGAAAAAAGAATGACTGGATGTGAGTTGAATTCAGAAATAATTTAAATGAGAACTTTGGCAGAAAGTTTTAACATTGAGGGTAACTAACTCTAAAGTTATATGGTAGAACTGGAATGGCTTTGGTGAGAGCAATAAAACAAAATCCCAATTAGAGGCAGCCATTGGTGATGTTCCTGGTTTCCCTCTCCCTCACAGCTGGCTGCCTACACTTCAAAGTCCAGCTGTCTTCCTGGCTTGCACTAACACAAGTAGGGAAGGATCCACCCAACATATATCTTCAGGTCTCTCTTGTAGATGTTTTTGTTAAGCATGATTGTTTCAATTCATTATAGGTGTAACTGAAAAATGTTTAAAGGGATGTGATATATGAGAAGTCATATTATATGATTTAATAGTCTCTATTGGGCTTTAAGCTTGATGTTATGTGACTGATTGTTTTCTTACGACCCATGTGGAAGGAATTTAGCCTATTTCTATAAACTACAAGTATCTCCTGTGGATCCTCCTAGTCATATTCAACACTTTCTGCTGGAACAGAAGGCCATTGAAGTTTTGTATTTTCTTGCTAGAAGGTATTTATAGACTAATAAATGCACCTGCAGAAGAAGAACTGGATAAAAATAAATTAAGTGTAACAGTTTTTAATATGTGTCTGTGAAACTTGAGCAAGGTCCATTCAGAATAACAGTACCCATTGTCAGTGTAAATACACTAATTTTGGATTTTTGAATTCTTACTTACAGCTGTATTCATCTAACAGGAGATAAGAAGGTGACAAAGAGGTCTTCCTCACAGGCGAGAGCGAGAGGAGTCAGATACTCATGTGGCCTTACCTTACGAGGGCTTTAATATGGAGAAGGTCAAATGTTCTTCAGCCAGATGTAGCTTTCTTCCCACTGTAGGGCTCAGACTATCTCATACTCTGAGAACAAAATCAGCAGTGTGGAGATGCTTTTCACGGAAGAAGCAAGGGGAAGGTGAAGATGACTGGCTGACTGGGAGCTACATGTGTGACTCAGAGGAGGCAGAACTTCCTGAATCTCTCAACAATCCCTTTAGTTGCTGCTTTATTGAAAAACAAAGTGAAGAGGATAATCTATGGAAAGTTTTGCAGAGGACTACAAGGGCTACTCACACATCCTGAATGACTGTTCCTGTGGATTTTTGCATAGTGAATTGTGACAGAGTAAACTGGGAAGAAATCTCTACAGATTATTCCAGTTAGCCACTAATACTTCCATAAATTGTCTAGACTGAGAGAGGCTGGAGGGAAAGGCTGGGGGATGAAACTTCAAGATCCAGCTTTTTCTAAGAGGAAGGAAAGCAGTTAATAAAAAAAAAAACCAAAAAAACAACAGAAACAAAAACAAACAAAAAAAAGCCCACTGCATATTATTTAATGTCCAAGAAGAAATTTGCTGTAAGTGATGTATGAACATCTTGTTAAACTAAGACCCTCAAAACAGCAGAGTAAGCAAAGAGTGCAAGCTACATACTGACTTCCCTCTTTTAACAGGTTTGAAAATGTTTTCTGAATACTCCTAGTATTAGACAATATATTAGACTAATTTATGCAATGTAAATAACCTGGGAAGCATGGAAATATTATACTTCTATCTAAAAGTAAAAAAAATATTTAACTGGGAGAGTATCTTCCTTATGTATGTGAAAACACAGCTTAGCATTTTTACCAATCAGCAAAGGAGTAGCAAATTATTTACTTTATCATTTGTGGCAGTTTGTGATAAATGTACTTAGAATGTGTTGTCCATAGTTCCTTATCAAACTAAACTTGAGGCCACACCAATTTGTTATTACAGAGTACCCTCTGATAACTTCTTGAAAAGTTTGTTTCTGGTCATTTACATGTGATGAAAACAATTCATGGCATAGTTTTCAATACGTCTCCCAAATATTCTGAAAATGTAATGCTCTAGGTTCACTTCTGCAGCTGCCCAGAAGACAGCTCAGGCAGAGCTATGAAGTCGTCTCAAGATCTAAAGTGAATAATGACTCTTTCATCAACATAAATACCTACATAAGTTAGAAGAAAAGAAAATCCATAAACTAGTGTGTACTATTCCCACAAAATATTTCTCTAAGTTTCTGGTAGTATAATTGATTAAAACAAATTTTAAAAAACTTTTTAAGTATTCTGAGTTTATAAAGTGTGATTTACAGCTACTCCCATCTGTAGACCCATACTTATATGGAGCTAAAATACTTGATTTAATAAGAAACTATTGCTCATGTCAAGCAAAAGAAAGCATAAAGATATTTAAGGGCTTTAATGGATTTCCTCAATGTAATAATAAATGAAACACTAAAAGTTATAAATATGTTTGTAAAAAAGATAGCAAAGATTTGTGGAAAATGCACATTTTTCTCTTTAGAACAATACAAATGTTACAAACTCTGTTCATCTTTTACTAAATGTCCATAATTACTTCCTGAAATTTCAGCTTTATACATTTTAAACTTTTATGGAGTACAATTATTTTTCCAACCTGATTCATATGTTTTGTTCAATTGATTATTTTTTGTACATTGAAGTAGAATAACATTGTTTTTATTAAATCATTGTTTCCATGTTCTAACAAGATTCTTGAACTGTCATTACTATTATGGAAGTGGTGCTTAGATTTTTATCACAGTTTTTCAGAGCCATATTTATGAAAAATGTTTGACTATTTGGCATAACATACAAATGCAGGAACTCCCTAACAATGTAATTTTCTTAAATTTATTGCTTACTGGTATTTGAAAAACTCTTGGCAATCATTCCCTAAATTACTTCCTCATATTGTCTGGATTATTTCTGGGGACTGTGACAGTTAACAACACATTGAGGTTCTTTTTTTTATATTTTGGGTTTAATTCAAACTTATTTGTTCATTTATTAAACTGCTTTCTGTACTTTCTAACCACTTATTATACTATTTTCAAAAAAAAATTCCACTATGCAATGGATTTTATTCTTTCTGTTAATCTATTTCTACTTAAACGAAATGATTTGAAATTGATATTCACAAATAGATAAAATATGGTGGTTTGTGATATCAAGTTCTTATTAATATGCATTTTAGATAATTATAGTATTAATTAATAGGAGATCCATGAATTAACTATATTAGACAACCAAACTGAATGAAAAAATATTCTTTATTATGCTACTACTTTTTTCAGGAGTTGAGGGTGTCGCTGTCTGGTGTACAAGAAAAATATATGGGAAAATAGTTCATCTAACTGAACAGGAATGAAAAATAGCAATTGCATGGCTACTTATTTTAGGTAACTTGAAATCCCTGAAACTAGCAGAGGCTTCTGATATTCTCTGCTTCATTCCACCAAAAGCCTCAAACCAAAATCCAAAGCACTCTATAGTTCTGGGAGAAAATTTTTAAAAGGGGTTATTGTTTTTCTTCCTATTTCTTCCACATTGCTTCCCCATTTTGAAGGGAGGACCATGGAATTTAAGCAAGATGGAATGTTTTTTAATCAGTCTATGTTATTAAGTGCCCTGCTGCATACCACACAGAATCCAGAAATTATGTATAAACTCATTACATAGACATGTTATTTGATGGAATGTTCATCTGTTTCATTGGTTGAGACACAAATTTTAATTGTCATCTTTATGTTTCAGGAGCAATTAAGAGCCACTGAGATCAGAGGCAAATTTTTTGAGAATTGTACAATATGCTGAGTTGGAAGGGACCTATCAGAATCATCAAGTCCAAGTCTTGGCCCTGCACAGGACACTGCAGTGACTGAGAATATTCTCCAAATACGTCTTGAACTCTCTCGGGTTGGTGCTTCTCCTCTGGGGAGCCTGTACCAGTGCCCAACCATCCTCTGGGTGAAAAACATTTTCCTGATATCCAACCTAAACCTACCCTGACACATGCCATTCCTTTGGGTCCTGTCACTAGCCATGAGCGTGAAGATTGGTACCTGCCCTTCTACTTCCCCTCATAAGGATGTTGAAGACCACAATGAGATCTCCCCTCAATCCCCTGTTCTCCAGGCTGAACAGACTACAGGATCTCAGGCCCTTATTCAGCTTCCCTTTAAGGCCCTTCATCATCTTTGTTGCTTTCCTTTGGATGCTCTCCAACTGCTTTATGTCCTTATATGGTGGCACTCAAAACCTCACACAATGTTCCAGGTGAGGCTACCCCATTGCAGAGCAGAGCAGATCAGGACAATCCCCTCCCTTGCCTGGTTGGCGATGCTGTGCCTGATGCCCTCAGGACACACTTGGCTCTCCTGGCTGCCAGGGCACAGCTGATTCAGGTTCAACTTCCCACGGACCAGGGCCTTCTGGTGCCTATTTACATGACAGCTTAACTCAGAAAGTGGACAGTCATCTTGTGCACCTCATTATATTGTGTTTGAGAAGCTAAAGCTTGCATTAAGCATAATGAACTTCTCCAGACTTTTCATAGGGGAAGAAATGCATGGCTTCTAACTAAATTGTGTGACTTAGAAAGTTGATGTTTTGCACAGTTTTTAATACCTGCTAAAATATTTAAATATATTATATATTTTATATATATATTTAAATATAGATTGCCTCTATATATTTTTTTTTTTCAAATCAGAAAGTAGCATAAATTCAGGGATTCAGCACTGGGCAATGGACTTTCTAATCCAGCTGTGCTTGGTTACTGTATCCTACTGTTTGTGTCCCCACATATGGGAGTTATTGGTATACAATATACAGTGGATAAGCATCATAATAAACACTTCAGATTTTATTATCAGTTTGATTGCTTGACTTTATGTGCCTGTCACTTGCCACTGCATAGAGGTACTTCTGATTTTTGGACCTAGAGGTGAAATGTGTCTTTTTGTGACCTATAAAGACCTGCAAGCTGCACAAAATAAGTTGTATATTGTTAAGTGATCCAGAAGGCTTTCAGACTCCATAGTAGAACATTGTTTCTGCTAGATTTATCCCAAAAATAAAAGATAGTTATTAAAAAACAGATCTTATGCGTTGTCAAATTTCAAAGATGGAAGACAGTTCTTTTAAATGAACATATTTCCAAAGGTAGAATAAGGTAGATCAAAATTTAGCCTCTGCCCAGGAAATGTTCAGAGTTCTCTTTCTCTCGGTAACCTTTCCCTTGTCCTCCAGGGATATCTTAGATTCAGCATAAAGTATTGATATTTTACAAAAGAGAAGAAAAAAGTCATAAAATCCTTACATTTTCTATCAAAGATGTTGTGGAGAATAAGTCCCAGAATGCTAAAACATAAGGTAAGGATTTTTTTCCTTAAATAGAAATGGGAAAAGAAAAGTTGCAAAAAGGTTTGCAAAAATGAAAAAAAAAAGGGAAAAGTCATTTCTGTCACTCAAAAAAAAAAAAGTCAGGAATATCGAGGTGAGGTATTCTTTAAAGGGACCACTTAACTTTCCTCAGTTTGGTCAAGGTAGTGTTAAAATTATCTCTTCAGACTTCCTGTAAAAGCAAGAATTGGTTTCAGTTATTTAAGTTGGAATACCTATACCACTTGCTTGGAATAGTAATGGAGAATGTCAAAGGGCATTCCTAAAGCTCAAACAAGCATTAATAACACCTTCAATATTCTTGCACACAGATTTAAACTCTTCATTTGAAATCTTTATTGAAGACAGAAAACTTGGTCTTGGAACCACTCTTACTCAGACCCTGGAGAGTGAAGAGAAGATCATTACACATATTCCCAGTCTGCTGACTTAAGTGGAATGAAATTATGTAGTCTTTAAAGCGATAGAAGCACCATTTACAGTCAGGGCCCTGCAGCACTGTGACCTTCTTTCTCTAGGCTGTAGTTATTGGCAGAGCCAGTGTGAGACCCACAGCTTAGACTCCACCTTCTCTCCTCATTACAAATGACCTTTTTGTAGTCCTGGGCCCTCCATGTTTTTGATAGAGGTGCCACACAGCCAGCTGCACAGTGAAAGGAAGAAAGAAGAAGAATACACCACATTTGCAGAAGGTGTATTTAAAAGTCACCCCTACATGTCAGTCAGAGTAAAGCAGACATTTCTTGTTCTGAGCCGAACCCATATACAAAAACCTGAGCAGCTTACCACAAAAAGCTTCCAGTTTAAAATATGAGGAAAATATAAAAAAGAAAGACTTGAGACTAGCTATTTATTTTCTTTAATGTAATAAAAAACTTTTTTTCTGTGAAAATACTCATTTTAGCTGCTGCTCATTCATCAGCGTCTTTGTTGTTTTGAAAGATCCTCTTTCATCTTGTGAGTTACATTTTAGATGCATAAACAGGACAGTGAGAAAATTCTATGTTTTCAAAAGACTGGATACAAGGTTGTGTTTCTAGAGGTCTTGCACCTTTCTCTATCTGATGAAATAATCAGACAATCCACCTACCCCTTAAAAAAACCTCCTTAATCATAAAGACTTAGTGATTACACTCATATAGGCAAAATTTACTTATAATAGCCTGGTGGCATCTCCTAAATCAGAAGTCAGGCTTGGACATTTTTTTTTAATTTAGGTTGGCATTTTATAATTGCTAGTGGCTTTGGGGTCTTTCTTTTTGTTTGTCAGCCAAAGGCAAGAAAACTAAATTGCCTACAGTGTCAAGCAAGTAGGATTTGATCTGGCATTAATGGGAGATGTAGATCTTTCAGACTTTCAAATCAAGTCTTGCACTAATATTTTCAAACTTTAAAAGTGTGACAACACTTTTGAAAAATTTTATTTCTATTTCTAATTATATGGTTATGAAAGTGAGCTCTGCAAAATGTAAATTGACAAGATGCTGAAGATTTTACAGCCAGATAGGTTCACAAAGAAATTACCTCTCTTAGGTTGAAATCTCTAACTATGGACGCTTACAAAAATTACTGTTGGACTAACCAGAAATGAAGCAGTTAACAAGACTTTATAGGGGGTGCAGACTTCAGGGGCTGTGCAGCGACCACACAACAGAGACTGAAGCAAGTACAATATATACAATATTAATTATGGGGCGATTGCATTTCTTGGGTCTTTTCAAACATCTCATATTAAGCCTGCTTAGGGTTTGAAAACTGTAGCACGAGATTCCTATCACCTAATTTCATACAATACACAATTTATAAGGTTTAAATTCTAGCTACACTCGAACTAGCAATATAGTCTGTACCATAGCACCTTTCCCCAGTAATGCTAACTTTTCACCAGTATACCTATACCTTAGAACAGCAATTTCCTACTAGAATTTCTTATGTCCCAAATAATGGTGTAGAATTGTTTTTTGGCACTAGCTAAGAAGAAATTTGCAAGAAAAATTTCAGTAGAGTAAATCCAGTTTCCATTTGCTGAATATCTGCTCTGAGATGCTTGTGAATCCAATCACATATGCCCTCGATAGCATATCTTAAACAAGTGGTACTCATGAGTACTTGTAGCCATTTGTATATATGTATATATGATACCAGAAAACAGAAACCATTTCAACACTGTTTTGTAGTTGCACCAGGGAATTTATTTTTCAAATAAGTGTGAGAGGTATAGTTTAAATAAAATAAGCCTGTTTTCATAGTTGAATGCCTTTTTTGCCACTACATATAGGAAAATAACTGTGACATTTCCTTTTATGTTCAATTGAAACTATTGAATGTCTTGTTATATTGTTCCAGAGTTAAAAATTCAAATATTGTGCTAATACATACCCCAAGATCCATACCTTCTGATTGTATTGAAGATTTCTCTGCAGTAATTTCCTTTAAGAAAGCCTGGAGCCTCTAATACAAGAGATGCTTTTAAAGGATTCATCTAGAATGAAGTAATCTCAAATATTTAATGCCAGAAAGAGGGCCTTATTATAGCCAGAGCCTGGGGCTGGGTGTCTTATGTCTTAGAAAAAAATAAGATTCTGAAATTTCCCAGGTTTTTAACAATGCTCCAACCTGCAAGACAGGGCAAGTTAAACACCTTAATCATGAAATGTTATAGTTATCTGTAGAAGATGAGCTTGAAGGAATAGGAACACTTACCATAGAAAATGTGGTTATATTTCATTATCTGAAATCTCCTGATGTCCAGTTGATGGGGGTGGAGAGGAGACCTCGTACAGTAATACTGCACAAGGAAAGCGATGTGTTTGCTAAGCTGATCAATACCATGATTAACTTGGCCGAGCGGAAGACTGATCAATCTTACTATTGATCAGCTTAGCAAACATATTAGTGTGCCTGTGTAGTGTGGCTACACTGTATCTATTAGTGTTTAATCAGGATATACATGCATCCAGGTATTCAAATACATTTGCAACAGACACATACTGTCTGTCCAGAACCCAAGCAGAGAGAAATTGATCACAGTCTCTTGCACAGAAGGCGGAAAACTGGCATTAGATTTATATGTTCCAAAAAGTACATTATTTAAATACAGAATGCAAAATAAATCTTCCCTTATCACATTTTACTGAGTCTATATGACAGATCACTGTATTTCTTAAAGGAATTCAGTTCCTATTTTGAATTTTTGAAAACATAATGTTCTAGTTCAACAAAGACATACAAAATAATTCTCCAGTAATGCTTCCTGAACTCTGAAACATGCCTGACTTTTTTTCCAATGGTGATGTGCCCTTAAAAGTCATATTTTAAAAACTGATATAGCTTATGAATAAAAAAAAATGAATTGGGTTTGTATGAGCAAGGTGGTGTTATCCACTGGATTCAGATCTAATCAATCAGCTCTTGTTCAAGGCTAGATGTCTGCAATGATTTCTTTTTTAAAGTAACTTGAACATTTGTTTGTTTGCTGCTGTAAAAAAAAGGTACTCCAAATGGTTTGTGTCTCAGAGCTTAAATTTTAATGACATTGTAGAACCATTTAGATATATTTCCATAACTGAAAGGATTTCTAGTTTTAAACACATCTACCCTATTATGAGTCTTTTCTGTTGTCTGTCTCTTTTAGTTTGTCTGTCACTTTCTCTATAAATTCAGTCTACATGGTACATGTCCAGATCCAATAAAATTAATTAAAAAGTTAATTTTTCTATCAGTATCTTATTTATAGAGGATTTAAAGTAATGGAGAATGTTGTCACATTATCCTAACTCTCCATTCTTTACTTCTTTTCAGCTATGACCAAATATTATGTCCAAGACTATTTTTGGGAAGATATATACAGTCTTGCAGAGTAGTTGATTTATGGCATTTCAAGTCACACTCCTCCAAAAATCTGATAGCAGGGTTAGATCCTTGGTTTTGTAACAAGCCAGTTATTACAATTAGTAGTGACATTTTCATATTCACAAAACACCAGAAAATCTGAAGTAACTTCAATGATACTAATCCAGAACAAATACTGATTTCAATTTGCAAGTCCCAGAGTGAAGGTTTCTAGCAACAGGACGACCATGGAATAGGAGTGCAGTACCTATAATGCCACAAGAACTGACAACAAATGTGCAGACAAAAATGAAAGATGATGATTACAAGATGTATTCAGGCTAGGTAGCAGACACAGGAGTCCAACATATCACCTTTCTGGGCAATGTATATTCAGTCTTTCTGAGCAAATGTACGGTAACACTTGGCTAAAATCTAGCATCTAACTCAGCTGTTTTCTGTAGGACTGTATGAAGCATAATCACCTTTACAGAGGACAGAAAAGGGGAAACACACAAGTTCCTCCTGAGGTTCTCATTTTCCTGCTCTTATCAGATTGTCCCATCTTGTATGAAAATAAAAATTATTGTCTTCAAAGGAGTCACTTCACATTTATGCCACATGAGCCTTTAAATATCTGTATCAGTGAGCATATCAATTATAACTCTTATGGTTTCTATTATGGATATACAATTGTATATCTAATTCTCTTTACATGTTAGAAATACTAGTTTTCTTATAATGATATTTATTGGTCTATAACCTGGAATTTCAAGACCTTATTTGGAAGATGTGGAAGTATATTTAAAGCCTTTCTTTTCAGTTCCACTGTCCCTCATATGTGTTATTTACATTTACATGTGTACTGAACAGCCCATCCACATTTCCATTATTTCTTTCCAGCTGGTACTTTATTTCAACTTCTTTAAAGTCAGAGTGTGGCAGACTTGCCATCCATCATTGTCTAAGAGCTCTTAATTTAGCTACGAAGAGTGTGAAAGAAGGTTAGAATGCTGTACTAAGTCACAAATATAAGATCAGACAAGCCTTTGCTAAGTCTCTCAGTAATTATTAGAGCTCTTTGAAACCTGCTGGCTTCAGTTTGAATGAGTTCAGGTGAAAATTACTGGTGCTCAGTTTGTACTTTTCAAGACCTCTAGCTTTCACATTGCATTCTGAATAAATAGGAAACCAAAAATTCAATTGAGGTGCTTCGAATGCCTGAAATAGTTTCATATTGTTGCACAACACTCCCATGTCTCTCTCAGCCTCAGAATAGATAAAAGCCATTGACAGAAGTAGCAGAGGAAATTAAGAAATTGCTAAGATTCTCAAAACCTCAAATGTCAGGAACAGGAACAGGAAAAGAAGACACGTGGTCATGAAGAGCTACCTTACCTAGACAAGATCACAGGAGAGATCGTATCCATGTAGTACTGGAGATTCAGCCACACAGCAGCAATGTCCTGAAGATTTTAACAAAGAATATTGTAAATGGCTCTCCATTTCTCCTGAAGAAGTCTCCTTAGACAAACCTGCAAACACCCGCTAAGAGACTTACTATGATGCTTTTTGTCAGGAACCGAAAGACAGTTTTTTGATCACAAAGAACACGAGTTAAAGACATCCAATTTAAATTTGAATTCCTGAAGAATAGAATGTAATAGAAACCTGTCCTATCTCTCATCCTGATGCTGAGCCTTTGCTTATCCTACTTGCTAAAAGTGCCTGCAACTTTGTGGAAAAGTCAAAGACAATTTCCCAGATGTGTGAGAGTAATGCTGACTTAGTGAACATTTTACAGTTGTTTTTTATGGTGTTTTGGTTTTGGTTTGTTTGGTTTTGTTGGGTTTTTTCCTGGTATAACCTGTACCTTGATAATTTTATTTTACTATGAAGAAAATATAACATTTTTGTCATATTCATGGGCCATTTAAAATACAACAGTACTGCATCAAATACACTGCCAGATAAAGGTTGACTTGGACTGTGACACTTTTTCTCATCATATGACAGACACAAGTCCAGTTCTTGAAAGGTGTCAGCAGGCATGTTTTCTTGGATGAATAAAAACAGGACCAGCCTCAACCTGCCTGTTGCCAGCCTGGCCAGGCTAAAGATCACTCTGATCCAGAACAGAGGCATTAGCACAGAGCAGTCTAAGCTATATGTCTCATCTTTCAGCAGAGTATGTTAGCTCAGATCCAGTGACTCACGAAAGCATCTGTAAGTCATACTAAATTCAGTGGATAGATTCAGATTATTTTCTTCCATTAAGGAATTAAAGTGTTTGGGCCTTATTTAACTCTTCCATCAATTTTTTATGGCTTCTCTCTTTTTATCAAGGTGTTTTTGTGGTTTTTTTCCTTATTGAGGTTCAATTTGCCATTGACATGATCTGGCAAGACACAACTGAATAGTAAGAACAGGCATTGAATTATATTGCTAAGCATCTTTACTGAGGAGAAAATGGATGTCAAATACTCACAGAAACAGTTACTGAGATTAATACTAAATTTCATAATGAGTCATATTTTTACTTATCTACATTTTTTTTAAAGCAGTAAAAATTATGTTGAAGACTGGTTTTATGGGAACAGCATGAGTCAAGCCTCAGCAGCAACCTTTAGTAATATTAATCTCCAGATGCTTTTTTGATATTTTCTGAAAGTTTTTCCAGGTAACAACAAATAAAACAAAATTAAAAGAAAACGTTACTATGGATATTATGGTCATCATTCTTAACTCATTCAGTCTGGGCCAACTTACTCTATACCTGATGTTCAAAGCCCTTTACTGGACATGGCAACACACAAATAAATTCCAATCTTACTCTACCCAGTATAACTTAAATACAAAATTACTTTTGCATCTACTATTTCCGAAAATGATTATGTGGTTTTCCTTTTCTTTCTATGGATGAATATTGGTACACATAAGCTAGAAATCTTTCTTTTCAATGCTCTGTCTGATATCATATTTTGTAGCACTTTTATTTCCTGATACAGAAACAGGCTTATTGTTCTTTCTCTTTCCTTAGGACCCATGGTATAATGAAACAATGCTCTCATCATTCTCACAGTAGCAGTAAAATTTCATGTGATCATGAACAAAACTAACTAACTATTTCCAGTCACATTAACAGTTGTTTCTCATAGTTGTTGGTCCAATCTCCTGACACAGAAAGCATTTCTATTTTTGTGGCCTACACATACCTTTCTCTTCCTTTTAAATAGAACACTTTCAAATGGCCACTCATTCATCAGCTTCATAGTCACCATTACACCTCATGCACTTGATTCTGACTCAAGTGACTATGACTTCACCCAATCTGAAGTGGTCCTAACACTGTAGTTCTCCTCCAGTACCATTCCTATTATGGCTTGAACAATTGCTTTGGTTCAAGTAGAGATATGACATAGCAGCATAAGGAATTCTCATCAGGTGTAGAGAAACTGTGACATATTCTGAACCAGTCAGATACAATGAACCTTGAAAATCAAAACTCTATTTGCCCCTACTGTTGTGCAACCATTTGCATTTCGTCTGTGTAACTTCTGTTACTATAATTCCATGTTATGAGTTAATGGATATTTGATAGCTGGAAAAAACTTCTGAGGTTCATCCATGAAAGGACAAGGATTTAACTCAAATACAAATGTGAATACAAATTACATTACACTAGCTAACTGTTAAGTTTTCTCAAGTAATCTCAGCATATAGAGGATCTGGCACAGATGAGGCTGACACAATGATATTTACAAGAATTTACAATAAGCTTGCATTTTACACAGTTTAACTCAATGTGCACGTGGCCAAACCAAATTCTTCATATGTGATAGTATCACAAATTCAATATTCACAATATGGCAACTTTGTACCCTTGCTATATACATCCCAGTCAAAAATTAGCATGTAGAGATTGTATAATCTCATTTCATGTCTCTAAAGATTACTTCCTTGCCTTTTTTGATAATTCATTCTTTTTTTAAAAAATTGTTTTTCTATTACTGTAATTTATTCTGATCCAGGTGCATCATCTTCATTATGCATTGAAGAATATGACTTCTGAGTACATGGCCAGCCAAACCAGCCAACTTCCCCTCAAACATTTTCTTTTTCCCATCTTAAATAACAAGATAAAATAGAAGACAAAAATAAGATTCATTGTAATTGCTCTGCACTCTTCTCCCACTCTTTACTGCCCTATAATATTGCCAGATGTTATGCATTCACATAGTATGCAACAATATCACAGTCTAAACAGATGAAGAAAAAGAGAAAACACTCTTCAGTTTGCCCCTGAAAATAGCACAGAAGTGAAAGCATGTAGCTGAGTTTCTTCAGAATGCCAATTACTGTGCCAAGTATAGAACTCAAAATTTTCTAAAGTACCCGTTTTGTACCTTAAAAAGAAAATTATCTGGTGGAAGAGATGGAAAAGGGGTCTATTTTCATCTTTTATTGTTACACCTTCTTAACCCTGCCAGGTAAAATAACTCTTTTGGCATGCCCCAGTCTTAATGAGATTTCTGAGTAAAAGAATTTGACATACATCTATATTGATAAAACCTTCTGAGAAATCCTATTGAACTCATCCATGTGACTATTCAAATTTTCTCCTCTAGTCATCCCATTAGAAGAATGGTTGATCAGAACAAATATAAATAAAAGTCTATTTGGTGAAGTGGTGGATTTTGTACATTTTGCAAGGAAAAGTATCTTGGCCACGGAGCATATGAATGTGAGACAGAGTGGCACACTGTGCAGTCCATATGTTCAGCTGTGCTTATACTCTGAACTGGATGCAGAAATCTTTAAAAAGAAACCTGGCAACTAATTTTATGATAGCTAGATTGTCATAATCACATGGGTATGGACATTTCTACCTGATGTGGTAACAGATTCTCCAATAGGATGTTTGCTTGGAGGGCATCTTGAGTAGCAGGTAAGCATGGCATTTAGGAGCTTGGCTTGACAGTTTTCTGAGAGTTTTGGGTGATGCAACAGTTAATAAGAAGACAAAATTTCCATAAAGCTTAGAAATAATTTATAAGCATCCTTTTTTCATGTAACAGAACTGAATTCTGAAATACTGCACAGATTTTAGCAGATGAACATCAGAATGTGTGAAAATGCAGTTTTATTACATGGTTCACAGTTCTGTTTTTTCCCCTGCTACCTTCTTGTACTTTGTACACACTTAATAAAACTTTTTTGCTGCCTTAAGTAATCCAGCTGAAATTGTCATGGTTTGAATCCTAAAGACAAAAGCCAAGAGTTTCTGTTTTTACAGAAAAGCTAACAACACTGGGATCAAAGCTCGCAGTGAAGGACTGTTAACTCTCCTTGGACCAGCCACATAGACAGAGCCAAGCCACTACATCTTTTTAACTTTGCTTTGCTCTTTCATCATCACGTAACAGGGTGAGTAATGAACTTCTCTGTGCCTATAGGCATCCATCGTGAAATGATACCATCTTGCCTTAGACATAAGATCTTCCTCATGAAGAAAAATGAACCCAACTAGCCACTTACACAGAACCTGTTACAGTCACTGTCTCCATACAGCAGTATAAAGCTCCATTTATCTGGGCACATATGTTATATACTTGTCAGATGGAGCTCATTTTCTTTAAAGTCATTATCAGTAACTAGTAAACTGACCAAGTTTCTCTTCCTCACTGTTGTTTTCCTCTCTGCCCACCAGTGAACGTCAGCATTGCAAACAAACACTACTGACATCAACTACTAAATGATTTGAAAATGCTACCAGCCAAATTAAGACACATCTAAAGAGTGCTGAACTAGTGAGCCTAGCATATAATTCTGTAAATACTTATATATTTGCACAAGTGTTTGTGGGTGTGTGCATTTCTTTATGTAAGCATTCACACAAATAAGCCCATATATATGTTTAGATGCCCACGCACAATCATACACAGCCAGAAGTTAACAGAAATGACAAGTCAGGGATATATAATTTTAACCTGAAGTTTACACATTCTCTACTGGGCAGGAAAGAAATGTTTACATTGATCACAAAGGCTCATACCTACAGTCATTATATGGCTTTTAGTTGTTGACATTGTACTGAGCTCAATCAAGCACCTGGACAGAGCAGTGTGGATCCAAGTTCAAAGTCATGCCATGATAACTCTGTGCCTACTGGTTACCTGAGGGTTATTAATCACAATAATGAGAATTAGTGTGTGTGTGGAGAGGGATTGCTTGTATCTTGGTGGGTGGAATCATGACAGAGCTGTCAGGAGATCTACAGTATGAATGCAGGGCTGTTTCAGGCAAATAGTTCATATCACTGCTTTAAACTGATCATGAAAGTCACTCACATAACAGAGAATGAAGTGCTTAAACACTGGCACTTGAAACTTCAGGGATTTGCTTAAAATTCAGTCAGTGTGCATATTCCTAACATCCAGCACATGTCTTTAAAATTTCAATGCACATCTGTGGGTGAATGCATGTTTTTTAAAGATCTGCTTCCCATTGTCCTAAGGTTCTCCACAAATGGTATTAATGTAAATGAGATCTCTATAGTCCTACAAAAGAGGTCATTGAGCATTACGCTTCATGCAGCCATATCATTGGGTTTCAGGTTGTGCAGTGGTAAGCCCTAAGAGATTGCCATTGTAGAAAGAGAATTGACTGAAACACAAAAGATCTGGAATTTGATTGAAATCAAATTTCAAATAGTTCACGTTATTATCCAATACTCTCACAAGTTAATTTTCTGGGACAATTTTTTTTCTAATCCTTCTCTTTTTGAGATTAATCAATTCTCCAGACCTCTGTGAAACTGCTGTGGTCTAGACTAATGCTCATTTCTCCATATTATGGAACACATTTCACTGTGCAATGGTACTGAAAGACAGTTCAGGAAAGCTCTTCTTTTCTGAAACAGGAGTTCAAGGAAACTGAGGAGTCTCCCTAGATGTTTCTAAAATCAACACCTGGATATCAGCACAATGACAGGGGACATTTCCATGGTGTGGACGAAGTCGTTCATGTATAAAAGTACTGAAAATATTTTTAGATAACATTGTGTTAATATAGCTGAGTGAGTAGAGGGGGAAGATAAAAGGTTTATTTACTCCTTTTTTTTTAATAGTCGTCCTGAAACATATACTACCTAAGAGCAGACTGAACCATATTTCAGTAAAGAAAAATATCTACTGGGAATTATTACAGCCTCAGACAAGATGCATTATGCAGAAGGCAGTGGGAAATGAGGAAATGAGTCAGGGCTTCCTTTACAAGCACACAGTTAGAATGGTGATAGTAAAGTGTAAGAGGAGAATATTCTCCAAATTCAAACTCCAAACTAAAATTGGGGGTGTGGGAGGAAAATATGAATATAGTTTATATAGTGGCAACAGTAAATAATGTCTTATGTTCTCCATAGACTCCTAGGAACAGCTACTGGCAGAACCTTCTGCGTTTCATAAATTTCTACGGGTTAGTTTAGTGACCCTACATAAAAGGTTCATGCCAGCATCAAGTTCCTGAATTGCCATATTTTATTTAGTTTGTATTTAAAAATTACAATTAAGGCTCTAACTTCACTTTTAGAGGATAATTTTTTTTAATTAGTTTTCTATTCTTTCATTCTGGATCTTTATCTTTTTTTTCTCCTCTCAGGCTGCATACCACCTTTAGCTACTACCATTAGCACCACAATACATTCATAGACTTATCATGGCAATAAAAAGTGCAGTTCCTAAATTTTTTTTTGCTTGTGAGCATACCCAAGCCATTCTGTTTTCCTGCCTGTTATTTTCCCAAAGTCCTTCCTTCTCCCATTGCCTGCCCAGCAATCAGCACATTTTGGCAGCACGGAAATAAAAGAAAAGCTCCGATAACGCCTGAGCAGCTGAAGGCCTCCCATGAATAAAGCACTTAAGATGAAGACTGTATAATTAAGTGAAGAGCTGCACTGCAGCCTCCCCTTGCAGCGAGGTGGTTATTAAGAGGAGGGAAGCCCGCGATCATTACCCAGCAAAGAGTATGATGACTGGCTGCTCGGTGTCAGGCCTCCGGTGGCTGGCTTTGTCACCGGCGCGGAAAGGAGAGTTCACTTTCTGTCAAAACTGGCTTTGCCAAATGTTATCATTTTAAATGCCGTGAAAGAGAGGGAGCTGGGCCTAGGGGTATACACAGCCCCATATGCTGGTGACAGTGATACAAGTGTAATTCTAGACTATTAGAGTGACACATAAGATCATTTCTGCCCCAGAACATGAGACAGCTGAGGGGATTATTCAGGACAGGCTGTCACGCAATAAAATTTTCAGAAATCTGTTAACCCCAGCTCAGACCCAGTGAATATTTTATTGCTTAACACTGAGAAAAAGTATTTTTATTAACTATAGAAAGATATAGCCAAGAGCCTGGGCAGATGAAAGGTTACAGAAAAACTAACTCACTTGATATCGTGCTGTAAAAAGTAGCAGTGTGATCACGGAGCTAAAGAGAAGAAAAATACCCTCACTGATCTGCATTTGCATCCAAGCTAGAAATCACAAATAAAAGATATGATGGTGAAATTAAAGAGAAGTATTCTATATTCTCCCACAGTACACAATGGTAGCTATAGCATGTGAAGAATATCATATGTAAACTGCAAACCAATATTCAAAATTTCTTGAAGCTGATTAGGCTCAGGGACACCTCAGCAAGATAGAATTCCAAATGGAATGTGCATAAAATGGGAGCTTAAAACATATTGCTTTCTGCTAGTTCTACTATACTCTTTCAGAAGAAAACACTGACTATTTTTCCAGAAATCTAGTAATATTTTGTTATACTGAAATAACAGCATTTTCTGTCTTGCAAGGAGTGCATATTAGCCAAATCCTGATTAAAATTCATAGAAAGGAACACAAAGAATACACAAGAAGCCTGAATATCAGGTTATTATCCAACCACTATATAATATTTGCACTACCCCTCTGCTAGTTATTTAAAGGTATAAACATACATGTGCCAAATTAAACCAACTCTTTCAAGTTCCTTTTTTCATGTCATATGTAAGTACTTTTCACTGAAACTGTTGTGTTCATAATCTGAAGTTTTTGTCCAACATTTAAATGCTCCTCGCTAGAAGGTAATTAGCAGAAGCAATTGCTAAGGAACTTTTTTTTCAATTAAAAGAGTAAATTATACAGTAAGTAATGATCATGATGCAGATACTAGTATATCATTTGGTTCTTTCTGAATTAAAAGGTATGAGTAGGCTTTGATACAAGATTTCAGAGATCATTTAAGAAAAAGCCATTATTACATATATATTAATATTCATATTAAAACCATTCCAAAGTTATTCTACACAGTTTAATGTAAGTGTCTATGATTACAGGAGACAGCATTTGCTCAACAATGTCACAAAGGTCGGTAGAAAAAAAATAATATGATATGCTTTTTGAAAACTCTCAACATCTGAATAGTGTGTCCAGGGTGTAAGAGGAGCCCAGGGGGGTGCACTTGGAGAACAAAAAGCAACCCTTCTGCTAATTGACTGAAAAATTAGCCAGGTCCCCCTGTGGGAAGCACACAAGACAGCAGCAGATGGAGACAGCTCGGACACTGTGGCAAAAAAAGCTCCTCAAAACCTGCTGTGAATCTGCCTGCAATTATGGGTCACAACACTTTTCTTGTTTAACAGAACGCAAGCAAGACAAACAGAGGACGTGAAAGCTGGGAAGGTCATAAACTGATTGTAAATCTATTATTTTAGACGAGATTCTTGAGTACTGAAGATTCTTGAAGTGTTTTAAGTTATGTGTTGTTTAATGAGCTAAGTTAAATAGCTTCTTGCCAATGGTGCTATGAAAGGCTGTTTTGTGAGCAATCAGAAATAATTTGTTATCGGACTCACTTTCCCCTTTGCTTTTTTATTTTTCTTCTTTTTTATAGTATAACTTCTTCCATCCCCAAAATGATGGTTATATGGGCAACCCTGGTTTGATATATTTGATAGATGTCTGAAAGATAGAACAACAATCCAACATCAAAGAGGGACTTTTGTCAGCCTGTGGGAAACAGATGTACAAATGTTTAGTTTTTATATCTGAGTCCTTTATCCCTGTCATTTTTATCTTAGCTTTATTAGGGTTTCTTTTAATTATAATATTCTCTAGTTATCATTTCTGTGATTCAATTCTAGGTATTAAAAATACCACAAGTATAAAAATGAATTTAATCACTCTCACACCAAAACTGTTGAGATTATTATTTTGGTCTGAAATACCAAAAATTTATTTTTGGTAGAAGTGCAAAGACCACTTTCCAAAGTAATTGAATTGAGATACATTTATTTGTATCAAAGACATTTTATTTTCTTGATGCATTCTGAAGATCAAGTCCTATACCCTTTTCGTATTTTGTAATGAGTATTATCATTATGCTCTAAAAACAAAAAAACATGGATGAGAGAGGATTGCAGGGGATTAACCATTCATAAAATCTAAACAGAAATACATTCATAGTCAATCACTATGAATAATCGATGCAAAATAAATACAATAACAAATATTATAATGGACAAGCCAGTGTAAATATCTGGCTTAAAGTGTATAAGCAAAATACTTCCTGTTATTTCACATTATTTTCTTTCAGTTCCCTTGAATCCAAATTCATATGCAGTTTTAGATATAGACATATTACCCATGTCTATTTTTTTTAATCCCATCACCTTCCACAATAGACTTTCTCTATTGAAATTAGTAGATTTAGTCAACAAAAGTGAATTCTCATGTCTCAGGAGAGCTTCATTTCACCTGTCATTGTTTTTCTAATGTATAGACCCCCATTACTTTATGTCAGTTTCCAGGATCAAAGTTAGAGGACCTGATTCTGTAGTTGCACAAGGGTGGTTCCACATCACTCAAAAGTCATTCCTGCTGGTTACTTGTGTGGATAAACACAGGAACATATCAAAACGCAGGGGTAGAACTTGACAGAGCTTAGAAAGGGACCCTTTATCTGAAAGTAGTTTCCCTTCCTGGTTTCACACATGGGTTAACTCTCTAGGACACAGTAACATATATTTCTTTATCTACAACGAGTACATAATAACAACTATTTTCCATTTCCCAGGCTTTTTGGATCACCTCTTCAAAAGCACAGTATACTTATTTGCGCTTCTTACTTCAGCTTTTCATTCTACACTGTTGAAATTGATGGCCTCATTCCAGGGAACCCAAGTGTGTGGCAGCAACATTGGCAAGCACAGAGCAGTGGAATTATTCTGACCGAAACAGATTTTGCTCAGAACCACAGTTACTGATTTGCTTGTAGTAAAATGAATTCATTTGTTTTCAGTATATCCCATGCACAGGTAGTTTGTTTTGTACTTATTAAGTAGCAAAAATTTTTAACCAGCTGCCTACAGACTCTGAAAAGGGGAAAATAACATCCTGTGGTTTATGTTCTCTGTCTGAACAAATATTTAATAGGGGATTTTTTCCCCACAAATTTAGAAAGTATAAAATATAACTTATAAAAATTATATACTGATAATGCTAGAAAAGTATGTTCTTTATTAAAGCAAAAAATATTAAGAGCTTGTATAATAATTAGCATGTTGTCCTTTGAGCTGTATCTCCAAACATCACTTACTGTAATACAAGACTTTTTCAGTTTAAAGATAATCTAACAAAAACTTTATGAGTATTTTCTTTACCATACAGTAGAAACTGCATTACCTACTTCTTGCCATACAGTCTGTCTCTGACAGATGAGGGATATTACAACTTTTCAATTTTTATTCTGTGTGGGCACGAGGAACTATAGCAAGTCCTGGAATGAAATGTGAGTCTACACTACTAGATTGCATTTGGAAGAAAAAGCTTTCATGACAAAAGTGGCTCAATGTACTTTTGTTCTTAATGCATGCCAAACCAAAGTGCCTTTTGAATGTTCAAGTCCTAATTTGGGAGTGACTATTTCCCAGCTCTGATTCAGACTTCCAATGGCAAGTACTTCAGTTGTTCAATTTTTCCATCTGTAAAATGAGGACACAATATAATGCTGGTTAAGAGGGTTACAAAAATAAAAATCAGCAGTGTTTTTTTTCCTATGATGAATTGCTATAAATACTATGATTAACAGAAAAAAACAACCCTAGACTGCAAGTGATACTTGGTCCTTTCACACATGAAATACATAACACAAGGTTCAATACAAGCACTGGTAGCTTTCTCTTTGCTATGGTTAAGGCACTTAAGGTGACACTAAGCCTTGTACAGATGTGGAGGACTGAGACTGTATCCTGTTCATTGACTGATAGTTGTCCGAAAGCGAGTAAGAGAAAAACTGCAAACGTGCAGTTTAACATCTCAGAGTCACACGGTGCTCATGGAAATCTCAGACTGCAAACCCATAGCAATTAAATTTTGTAGGTTTTTTGTTTTTTTTCTTCCAGAACATTTATTCTGCACTTATAATAAAATGTCATTCACCTATGCACAGGTATTAAGTATTTTATTTGAAGTATTTGTAGATAGTAAGATTAATATAGAAGTAGTTTACTTGATTTATGGTATTACTAAACTACGTCATGTTTTCCTATTGTGTATCTAATCTAAACTGGTGATAATCTAGTTTATACTAAAAAAATGAAATCATTCAACTTTTCTTCTTTGCATTAAATCATCAATGTGCTAGCCTGGGGATACTGAGGCTTTCAGTGAAATTTCTGATAAATACCACCAAACTGCCCTTCAGTCTTCGAAAGAAAAAGAACAAAAAACCTAAAAACCCCACAAAAAGAAACCAAACCAAAGAGAAGTAATTGAAAACACAAAAAAAGTGAACCCATAATCTACAAGTAAAACTTCTGAATACAGTGTCACAGGTTGTCAAATAACAGCTTGGGGAAATAAAACAGAAGGCTATTTCTCCTTTTGTGAATGGGAGGTGGCAGTGCAATTTAGAGAGCAAGTGATGAGGTTGTGAAATTAATATGGAATCACTCTTCAGCATGCTAGCTACAGGCTTCTCTTTCTAAATTAGGACATTTCCCTTTTGTTTTTCTATCTGTTAAGGATGAGTATGGGCTAAGTGAAGTCAGTGAACTAATTTGTAAATGAGAAAATTCATGAAAGAGAAGTAGTATCAGTTTACAGAACACAGAGCAAACAAGTAAGAATCAGTGCACTGCAATGTCTGCACTGCCATGAAGCACAGTCACTGCCATGTCCTGCTGCATTATGCAGTCAGTGCTGCATTATGGCAAGAAAAAGAGCAGCATCACTAGGTAGCCATATCATCAGTACATCAAAACAGACCATGCAGTTGCTGGGATTGTGTCATTTTCATGCTACTCTGCACAACTACATCTGTCAAGACTTTAGCATCCAAGCTTTATGGTAGAAGCAGTAGCTTGCCACATTCTCAGTGCAGTCCCTCTTTCCTTACGCAGTGAATACAGCTTGTGTTCTCATGCTGGGCTGTGCTGTTCAACCAGCCAAGGTACACTGTGCTTCACAATTGCTGCTGCAAAGCCCACTTTGTGACACAACCTGTCAAGCAAAGGCTGCTGTGCTTTGCTGTGGAAGGTATGTGTATTGTCACGTTGTGTCATTCCACCCGTTTTGTGGTGAAGCCTGTGCTCCTGTGCAGCACAGGTAATGGGATACTATGGCTGTGCTACCTGCTGTGCATTACATGCACATGCATGCAATGTAAATCATTTGTAGAACAAAAAGAGTATGAAATGGCATGAATGAAAGTGTTCTGCTTCTTTTATCCAGAAAGCATGTCTTACCCAAAACCAAGTCACAAGAAGTATTGAGAAAAATTATTTGAAAGAGATATTGTGATATGTTTTAACTTTAATGTTCCCCTTTTTTTCAAGCTCAAAATGTGCTTAAGACCAATTGCAAGGTAAGTTCTGAAAAAGGGTACTTTGAGATTGTAGAAGTTTCATTACAACCAAAAAAAATGTACAGACACTACTTCACAAGATTCTGTCTTCAAGTACCAGTTCTTTTTTAGAACTTTTTATTCTGATACTTGTATTCTTTTAAAATATAAAAAAAAAGCTTCATGTCTTCTCTAAATTCCTCTGATTCATCAGATTAGTCTTACCTCTTCCAAGCATTACCAAGAATGGAGAAAAGACAATTAAGATTTTCTATGGAAGACTAATGGCTGATCCCAAGGTGGACAATAAAAATAAAATCATGGTGAGGATGGTGTTTATGATGAAGAATGTTTTAGCCTTTTCTCAGGCATTTTGTCTCCTACGTGATTACCAAGTGCTTTTAGACTTTTAGTTGAGTAAAAGTGTTCAACTTTGATGAAAATACAAGCCTACCATCAAAATAGCAAGAAGCTTATGAATTAACTTTAAGACTTTCAATGACTGCTCTTTGAGATGAAAGACATGTCATGAGTTGGAAAAGTCCTGTCCAGTTGTGCAGATCTAAAACATCTGTGTGAATCAGGAGGGATGCCACCACTATGCAGTCTTCTGGGAAGTTTGCCAGTCTTCCCTCCACTCTTACCATTCCCTTTTACCATCAGCTTTTTTGCTTCATGGTCCTGTCACCAGGATCTGAATGTGGCATTACAGCATTCACTATATCGGCAATCAGTTTGCTGTAATAGCTTCACCCAGCACAGACTGACTAGAAGAGTCAAAACTGTTAATTATTCACTCTCCACTAGCACAGTGGATTTCTCTCAAGGCTTGTGTGAAGTATGAATTAAATTCATAGCAGCTCTTGTTTGATAACCTTTCTAAAAAACATCCTCAGACTTCATAGACTAACTCCTATTAAAATGACCACCTTGGGAATTAATAAAATACAGTCAATTTTTTTATTAAAGACATTTCTCCTGATGGCTTTTCTTCTCTGATTATTAAAAAAATGTGAATTAATAACTGACATGTTAAGACAGATTATTTGCAATTGGATTGATATATGATATAAGGATTTAAGTATGTCTCCAGGGCAACTGCTCTTTGCCTGGAGATTCTTACTGTGGTTCCATAAGGGCAGCACCACAGTCTTTTTAGTAGCCATATTTTCAGTATTAACAGAAGTTCAGGGCTTTAATGCTTGTGTTGATTTCTGATGTGCTGTTTATATGCAAAGCATAACAGTGATAACTAAGTTATGTTCAGAACTATTATGGACTGAAATTAGAGCAGTGCCTAAAGGCCAGGGTCCACCTCAAAACCAAAGAGTTAAATGCCCTTATTTCAGATACACACACACACACCCCCACACACACACACCCCATTTGCTGCTTGTGAAGAAACACTGCCATACCATTAATCATCACAACAGAGCTTAGTAAGATTTTTGACACAGAATACTGTAGGAGTCAGTCACCAGGTCCTAACAAAATTGTTAGTCTAGAGAATTTTGTTGCATTAGTGACAAACAGATTATAGGAGACTCCATGAATTAGAGAAGAAGTTCTTTTATCCAAATTAAAATGAAAGCCAAGGGGGAAAAAAGTCAAAACAGACCAACAACAAATAAAAAGAAAACCAAAACCCACAACAGAAAACTGGTAGCTGTGAAAATATCATTAAAAGCAAAATTTAAAAAGTCATAATTCTTCTCAAATATGGATAGTCATTTTCAAATACTTTAAATCAAAATATTTTGATATCGTCAAAGTTGGCTTGTAGATTGTAGTTTCTAGTAGACCACACTTTACTGAATAAACCTTAGTAACTCTAACACAAATATGGGAGAAACAGTGAATATGTATACATGTGTGTGTGTATACACATATGCTGGTCAGTACTTTGGTCTCTTGTCCCACCAAAAATCAAGAATTTAGAGGTCTGCCCATTCTTAATCCACAAATAATGGACATATGTAGCTGAGACTGCCATCCTTATCTCTCTCCATTGCACTTATTGTAGGCCATGTGGTATGTAACATCAATCTCAAACTTCTGTAACGTCAAATACAAGAGTATGATCTAAGCCTGAAGTGAAAGCATTAGCTGATGCTCTTACTTTGGATTATTTTGCTTACTTTAAATCCCGTAGGATATAGTGCATAGGGTTTGTGCTTTTTTTCCTCCTGTATGCTCATGTCCGATGTGTAAATAAACATCAAAGTTACTATTGCAATATCAAATAAATAAGCACAATTCAAAAAAGCCAAAGTATTAGAACAATTTTAATAAAAATACATTGTATATTTGGGGTACACTTTGACCTTGAATTTCTGACTGTCTACCAGTTTCCCTCACTGGGGTTAACTTTCATGTTTGCCATGTATTGATACACAGAAAAAAAATAAATCTAGTTTTGATGTTCTGAGCACTCAAATCCTCTGGGAGCTAACTTCTTCTGAAAGAAAACTGTATCATTTGGGAAGCCCTGTAAGACTTCAAAATTCATGTTATTTTAGCGATCTGCAACACTGCATCTTTATATATACTATAAAGTTAGCATAAATTTGACCTGTGTCTCTGAACCAAACCTGCCTATCACAAGAATTGCCCAGGCTGTGGTGCTCACTGGAGGCAGAAAACTCAAGCCCATTCACAATCTTAGCACGTCCCAGCTCAATAAGTTAGGCTGTGATGACAGAGTAGAAGCATTTCCAAGAATATCATGCTTGGCATAATTCCAAGAATATCATTCTTGGCATATGACCAGTTCACTGCAACAGAAGACATTTCTGTAAACTTGGTGACCATTACTGAAAGAGCTGTGCGTCATCTTTAAAAGAACCATTAGCATATTTCCTACAATCAAGTGCAGGTTTTCTTAAGCATAGTATGAATAATATGAGATCAAACAACGAGTAAATCAGGAATGTGGATGAAATGTTTTCATTTGAAGGGAAAAAGAAACAGCAAATTTTCATGTTACCAATAATTTTCCGATCTACTGACCTATCAAGAAGCACAAAAAAGACAAGAGTCTCCTATGCTTGTTTCCTCCAGGAGTTTTCAGTGGTGAAAATGGTAAAAAAAAAAATTCAAATATCCAGGACACTACAATAAATAACCAAATGAAGATGAGCCCCCAATACCAGATTCGCAGACAGGGCCAGGTAGGATGACTTCATGCTGTAGATACCAGGGAGTACTGAACAAAAGCAGAGTAGAAATTTCTGTGGTTTCTTTTCCCCTTATGTTTTGTTGTCACGGTTTAAGAATGGTATTCCCCAGCTTAGTACTCCCACTACAATGAAAACCATGAGTCATTCCCCCATGAGCCATTCCCCCCACCTTCTGGTGATAGAGGAGGGTGATCAGGTAAAGCCCACAGCTTGAGATAAAAACAATTTATTGGAAACAGCAATGAAAAATCAACAGTAACAGAAACAATATTAATACACAAAAGCATACAAAAAACAAGAGGGTGATTCACATTCAAAATGCTCAGCAAGGGCACCTGGGCAGCAGTGAA